>NW_022752973.1:95567-99646 GCF_011630105.1 Anneissia japonica
GCAAATTATTAATATTATTATTATTATTATTAATGGCTCTGATGGGAGGCTCTAAAACATTGATTCGGCACCAGTTTTGAACGACGAACTTGCAGGGAATGTTATAAACCATTTTCGCGAAATTTGAAATAAAAATTTTCAATAACGTGGCGAATACCAACTATGGGGACTTTCAGAGGCCTGGCATTTCGCGGTACGTATTACTGTCATGGATAACATCAACAATTAATCTAAATTGCTAACGAGCACAAGAAAAACAGTACAGTAAAATGTACAATAGTCAGCGAATTTGTCAAACAAGGTATAAAAAAGTCTCGCCTTGGGTAGCATCTTTTTAAAGAAAATCATTAATTTCATTAAAAAAAACACAAGTTATTGATTGATTAAATAATTCTATTTTAAATAAGAAATGATTATGCACAGTAAAGGTAACATAGGACAACATTTAAAAGATCATTATATTAGTGCTACTTGAAACTATTAATTATTTCAAGGTTTTATCTAAGTGCAAATCCAAGTTTGCTTAATTAAATAAATGCTTTGGATCAAAGAACTGAAACGTACACTTAACAAACAAATCAGTCAAAGCCAAACTGTTAATCTAGTTAATCTGCTAAGAAGGGCTAATTATTGCTTAGCTTCATTGTGGCTCCACACAGTAGGCCCTATTGATATGTAAATTAATTACTTACTTCCTGTCACTGCTTGGCATTTTTGTTTTTAGTTTTTTTCAATTTACTTGATCTTGAGAATGGTTCCATGATGGACCCTAAACGTCGATCTTTCTTGTCATTAAATTTTGTTTTGAGATTATGTTCTTAATTGGTTTAATAAATAAAAGCCACAAATAATAATTTGATTTACTAAATTTCATTATGTAAAAATAGTTATGCTTTAACATAGATTAAAAATATGTTATGCCTTACTTATTTTTAATCTATGGTCTTTTTAATTAATTTTCTTTCTTTTATTGGAAATTCCATAGTGCAGAGTAAATTTATCAAAACCCATTGGGTTTACAGTAATATGAAAAAAAATTTTAGTTTATACAGAAATAGTATCTAAAATGATCTCAGTTTCCAAAGTTAAAGCAAAAGATCTAATCTAAACACAATATTAGGCAGGATGTATTTATTTGGAAAAGAACCCACTCTTTTGTGAAATTAAGAAGTTTATAGGTGAAAATTGTAAATTTAGAAATAACTTTTATTTTTTCCTTTGAACTGAGATCAATATGCGATTTTTTTTTATTTCTTTAAAAGCATTTGTTTTTTAACAATTATGATTATGGTAGGATTAAGTGGTATTGCTAAATCCCACAAACCTCCTAAAACACACTGTAGAAAATCAAACAATTCAATTGTGATTGACTGACTTGGTATATCAATAATTATGATTGTAGAACTCTCTTTTTCTTAAAAGAAAAAATAATAATAATTTGATGTTTATACTAACCCACTGTTTGTGGAGTTTACCAATACACAGATTGAATTTCTGGAAAATTGTGATTCCGCTTCCGTGAAATCGGCCACAAGTAAATTATTTAGTATTAATAAATGCATGATTTATGTTGATTTATTGATTATGTTGTTGCTATTTTTTAACATTTAAATGGAAAAAAAATAAGAAGTGTAATTCATGGCTTTTTATTTATCTTTGAATATTTTATCATTGAATATTAATTCTTGCAAAAAGTAAAATGTAAATGGCCATTTGTTTGATGTTTTAAAACTAAATTATTTAAGATAAAAAAATGCATATATTGACTCAAGAAAATCAGTTTTAATACAGAATTTGATTATTGGGGAAATTCCTTTTAAAAAATAAATTAGTTAAGATAAAAAAAATGCATATAATGACTCAAGAAAATCAGTTTTAATTCAGAATTTGATTATTGGGGCCATTTTTACCTACCTGTCATATGGGGCCATTTTTACTGGTGCCATTTTTTCCGGGGCCATTATTTCCGGGGCCATTTTTTCCTGGGCCATTCTTACCGTACTCCGTTAAAATATGCCCACAGGAATAATAATAATAATTCTTTATTTGTCCTCGTATATGTATGCCTACACACTGGGAAATTCGGGCTGGGCCCCCGGGGACCCGCGGCTGCCATAGCTCGGCGCCAACTACCCCACTTACTCTACAACATCAAACGGATACAGACTGATACATACATGGTCCTTAACTCGCCTAACTCTCCTGAGAGGGTTATTCGAAGAGCTGAGCGTTTTTTGTTATTAAGACCCGAATTCAATACACGGTGCAGAGCCGGGTATTGAACCCGGGGCCTGGCGTGCAAGAGGCAGGAACCATACCAACTGCCAACTGCTCAGCTTAAAAAAAGGAAGATGTCAAAAAAGATGCGTTGCGTATGGCTGTGCAAAGGCTAGTGTGTTTGTCATCTCAAATTAACACGAGCACTCCCTCGTTAGTTGCCATGTCTACATCATCGAAAATACAGTAGTGCAATATTTTACGAATGCCCGCATAGGAACCTTGGCCCTCGCAGAGGTCTGGTTCATCATTACTATGTCAATTTCCTGAAATTATTTTTTTCAGATTCGTTTTGGCGATTAGTGTGCATTTTCGGTAATATTTTCAGTATTTTTCTAAATACAGTACCATTCTTCTTCGTTACGTTGAGATAGATATGCAAAATGAAAAACTACACGAGCAGTTGTATATCAATTCATTAGCATTTGTTTTTGTACCCAAAAATCCAGCCGATTTCTGCCAAACGGCTCGAAATCGCTGAAAACAGGCATTTTTGGCAGTTTGTAATATATCTCTGTTAATATTTGACCGATTTTTTGGCTTTTTTTGCAACGTGTTCCATTTAATTACCTAAAATGTCATGCCACCTTTGTTTTTTAAATCACTGAAGCGTCGTTTGAATCTTTTTTTTAACAGTAAGATCATTTAAAAATCGTCTTGTGTTAAAGTATAGGCCTTATTTACCAAATATACAAGACTGACCACAGTAACTAACAAATTTACATCCATATTGAACAAAAACTAAAAACGTCTGGGTGTTGGCATATCAATTGGCCTAATTTTACTTGGTCTTAATAGATATTGTCCCTAAAATTCTTATGAGTTATATCAAACAATTTAACAGTGTGTCTACCTACTCCTGTCAAAATGAAAAACTGTATCAAAATTTTTGTACAAATCTGACCGTGTGACGCCAGCCTAATTGTTTATTTTTGGTAAGTTGTTTTTTGGAGGGCATAAATTTCAATTAGCTTGACAGGTCGATTATATGGGCAAGGACATTCGCGATATTCAGACGTCTCGGACCAAATTCCTTCAGTTTTAGTTCGTTGGAGAAGACACAATGACAATACACACACGACGTGAAAAGATTGTTCATCAAATAATACTTTGTAGCCTTGATTTAGTATGATAAATAATAAATATAGATGGAGTTGGAGAGTTAACATCCGTTTATTGTAAAATTACCGAATGTCATGGGAAAGCCACTCGACAAATCGAGTCAAATTTCACCCATCAGAGGGCGCTGTATTTTTCGAATTTAAAAAAAAATACTGAAATTTTGAGCCTTTGGAAAACACGGTAATTCATAAATTTCGTCGTAAAATGTAACACAATGGAAGACGTTCAAAAAGCATTGAAATACATGGTCATATATGTTTTATGAATTTTGACTGGCGTGATAAAGTGTAATTTAATGGACAATTCGCGATACAACATATTTCCGAATTTGTTCTGTAGTAAATCACCTTTTTTACACATTAAAAAATTTTGATCTGTATTGCATTTAAAATCTCTTGTAAATTAACTTATTATCTACATTTTAAGATATTAAGATAAAAAGTCGATTATTTAGGACGCAACTCCGACTATTCAAACTAAAGTACCTCCATTCCGATCGGCTCGAAACTGATAGAAATCGCCATTTTGTAAACACTCAGTCGATCGAGAGGGTCCCCAGGTAACAAGCCCATAAGGGACCCATATGGTGCCCATATGCAGATCTATATGGGTACCATATGTGCAATCCTTGAGGAAACCTCCGGATTCTGCACCCAAGTTCCATGTGGGACCCATATGAT
>NW_022752973.1:99773-99967 GCF_011630105.1 Anneissia japonica
CTTGAGGAAACCTCCGGATTCTGCACCCAAGATCCATGTGGGGCCCATCTTATTTAGCCCATAGCCCAGATATAACCCATTTGGGGCCCATATGTAACCCACATGCATTTTTACATGGGTGGTATATGCGTTTCCCATATGGGACCTATATTTTCCCGACCCATATGGGTAACATATGGGCTATCCTTGAGGAA
>NW_022752974.1:0-664 GCF_011630105.1 Anneissia japonica
TGAATAGAAGAGTAGAAAATGTGTATATACAGTTAGGTAATTATAAAGAAATATGAATTAACTTTTATGACTAATAATCAAGACTGGAATCCTAAATTGTTATCTGCCTTACAATACAATATTAATTTGTTATCTGCCCTGCAATACAATATTAATTTGTCATTTTGACTCTCCAACCTGTCCGCTCCATTATTTAATTCCACTTCCAAAAAACACTATGTGTATTTCATTATTCAACATTGCCAGCACATAATTATAACGCTACACTCTTATACAAATTAATGTTTTACTAGGCTAAATCATTTTCTTCTTGAAATACTTGTCATTTTTTTACTCTGTTTTATTGCTATCAATATATCTTACCCCAATCCTACTTTAGTTTTCATTTGTACATCTTATTGTATTTCCACAACCTTGTAACACATGTCAGCAAACTATTTATGTGTTCTATTGTGCTACTTCACTATTCATACATTTTTTTCCTTATAGAATAATTTTGACGACGATCGTTCCAGTAATGACGATTCTGACATACAGAATAATCACCACATGTAGTAGCTATGCAGTCTTTAAGATATTACTATCATTAGCACTTTAACCAGAGAGCAGTCATACATTAACGCATCGCAGCTATTATCGTATGAAAAAATATGTTATATCAAAA
>NW_022752975.1:0-740 GCF_011630105.1 Anneissia japonica
ATACGACGCAGTTAGGCCTTTCGTGTATTATGATCGTTAACTAGCAGCATAGGC
This sequence comes from Anneissia japonica, assembly GCF_011630105.1. NCBI lineage: Eukaryota > Metazoa > Echinodermata > Crinoidea > Comatulida > Comatulidae > Anneissia > Anneissia japonica. The sequence goes on from NW_022752975.1 coordinate 55, forward strand.
CCTAGGCCTATCATCATACCTGGGAAAACACCAGGCCTAGGAGCATATATAACATAACTTATTCCATCAATACTGGACTAATCAACAAGTATGTATGTAACACATAAATGGTTAACTTTAACTAACCTTCAACAGTGTTTATAAAAACTATTCTAAACAGAAATCTTTGTTTACGAATATTTCTCTAGCAGCTTGCATTCGGTGGTTCTAGAACATTCCTTTCCTGCAGTAGCGTAGTGCCCGTTACCTTGCCAACACTTTAGAGAGGGCAGCAAAATAGAAAAAACCAATAGGCGACAGCAATTACACTCCTCGCCGCAAATGACCAAGTATGCGCAAGCACTCTTGAGCATTTGCACACCTGTCAATACTAAATTTAACTAAGTTAGCATTCAAACATACCAGGTAATGAACATTTTTAATTATTAATAACCGATTAGTGTCCAACAATGAGTTCTTTTGTAAACAGATATAACACTTGCTGTCCAACACTGACTTCATGTGACCATCATAGGGGTAGACAACCCTCAGGTCCAAACACATGGGCATTATTCTGGTCCATATAAAAAAAAAAAACAGAATTAGCTAAGTTCCAGTAAAAATTAAAGTTTTGATCAACTTCTTCATCTGCAATCATTTCAATTCACATAGATGCAAAGTATAACTTCTTGGATGTACTTAGCTGG
>NW_022752976.1:0-982 GCF_011630105.1 Anneissia japonica
TACCATCGAGCACTCTGCTGATAATATTTGCAACACGTTCAACCGTTTTTATATATATATATATACACACTGTAGTTCCTCGTGTATAGTCCCACCTCGTGTATAATCCCACCCCCGACTTTAGCCCCAACTCCGCGTACAGGCATTTCCCCGGGCAAAGTCCCAGGGTATAATTTAAGTATAAAGTAGGCCTAGGTCTAGGTCTACAAATTTAACAAATGTTCACAAAATATAAAGGATTTGGCTCGGAATTCAGCAGACCTAAAACTCCTAATTGATTAGACCAGACATTGGCTGCCGTATAGTTGAATACAAAGCCCATTCTTGTAAATTCTTGTTGTTTACTGTCGCTAAAATAAACAAGCTCACTAACTGCGGCTAAAAATAGGCAACACCGCAGTCCGTCCCTTAAGAGACACGGCCAGTAGGCTGATTGGATTGCAAATTCACAGCGTAAAGACTTGCATGCTCCACAGCTGCGGCTAAAAATAAACACCGCGTTTTGTCCCTAAAGAGACCCGCCTAGTGGGCTGATCGGATTGTTAATTCACAGCATGAAGACTCACATGTTCCACACAGACTCTCGCAGCTAAAAATAACTTGTTACATCATGCATTACAAGTGGGCAGTCTTCACATGCGATGGGTAATTGGTTGGATTGGGTGTTGCTGGGCAAAAAACAACCTACGACGTCAAGAAAGTTTAGGCAAAGGCTGGCCTAGCTCAAGGTAACACCAAGATATGGCCTCTCTAGCTAGGTGCTAGGCCTACAAATTAGGGTGTTCTCTTCCCTTTGATGTTCGAGTAAACTCTGATTTCTTCACCAGAATATAGTTTTGGATAGGCCATTGAATCCTAGGGCAGCTGCTCTAATGCTTCTGTCACCTCGCAAAACGATCGTCATTTTTGTTCTGTTCATGCCTACAGGAATCCCCGGGTATAATCCAACCCCTTATAATCGGGCTAATTTCGCATTCATGGG
>NW_022752977.1:0-621 GCF_011630105.1 Anneissia japonica
ATATATATACTTTTATACTGTTTTGTGTTGTGTCTATATATTAATAAATCATCACAGAATATATATATAGGAAGGAATCCCAATATCTGCAGACGGATCCGTTTCGGCCTTACAGGCCTCATCAGTGCAGCTAGGGTATAGACCCAAACGAAACGTTCGACCAGCCTAGGTTGGGAACAAAACACGTCACATCCAGCGGGCCGCCATTCATGCACGGTAGAGATTGCATGTTTAAATCTCCGATCTTGTTCACAAATTCACGGACTAGTGCAGTCTCGTAAGAATTTCGTAGGACGTGTTAAGAATGACAAAATATTCTCTGTATCTACTGGAACCGAATCAGATAGCTTGTATTCCACTATTTGCATTCACACCTGGGCTGTGTATATATTGCCTTGGTTTGGCTCTGTAATCATTAGTAGTCGTGGGACTAGTTTGGGCCCTACCTAGGCTGGTCGAACGTTTCTTTCCAGTGGATGCTTAGTTTATTTTGTCATTCTGATCGGATTTTCTCACCGTTCCGTTTTAATTTTAAATAGTTTTGCATTATGTGGCCGTTTGCTGTTTTATGGGTTTTACCCATTTGCCTTAAAGAAAAAAAAGAAAAAAATATATATATAA
>NW_022752978.1:0-1733 GCF_011630105.1 Anneissia japonica
ATACATATATATATATAAATCAAGATAGCCATTAACACTGTTAAATTATATATATATAAAAATCATCAAAGGTAAATACAGTGTTCAAGTAAAGGACATAATAATACATCGTGTAGCATAGCTCTCAACGAATGTAGTCCTGTAAATAAATGAATTAAGAAATTGTGTAATAAAATGCCTCTGACGGGACTCGAAACGGCGAGCGTCATAACCATTAGACCATGGAGGCTTCATGGTTGAACAGATTCAAATACCACCAGATACACTTCATTACACAATAAGTACGGCTAGAAACAAATAGCTGCGTATAATATAAATCAAGATAGCCGTTAACACTGTTAAATTATATATATATATAAAAATCATCAAAGGTAAATACAGTGTTCAAATAAAGGACATAATAATACATCGTGTAGCATAGCTCCTTTATGTATGTGTATATATGTATATATATAAATATGTATATATATACGTATATATAAGTAGGTATATATATATATATATGTATATATAATATATAAGTATGTATATATGTTATAATGCATATATGTATGTATATATATACATACATATATAGGCCTATATAAGTATATATGTAAGTATGTGTATATATGTATGTATATATGTATATAAGTATATATGTAAGTAAGTATATATACATATGTGTATATGTATTTATAAAAGTATATATGTTATAATTTATATATATGTATATATGTATGTGTATATATATATATGTATATATATAAGTATGTATATACATATATATATATGTATATATAACACTGTTAAATTATATATATATATATATATAAAAATCATCAAAGGTAAATACAGTGTTCAAATAAAGGACATAATAATACATCGAGTAGCATAGCTCCTTTATGTATGTGTATATATGTATATATATAAATATGTATATATATACGTATATATAAGTATGTATATATAAGTATGTAAGTATGCGTATATATGTATGTATATATGTATATAAGTATATATGTAAGTAAGTATATATACATATGTGTATATGTATTTATAAAAGTATGTATGTTATAATTTATATATATGTATATGTATATATATATATATATGTATATATATATAAGTATGTATAAATAAAATATAAATAAATAAAAATGTTTGAGTTATATAGATTTTGACTTGCATATTTTTATTTTTAAGTCTTTGAACTTCGTATTGAACTTCGTAGTTTCCCACGGCTGTGTGTTTTTCCCATGTGCGCTACTAAATTTGGAACTTCGGCTTGTGTGGTTAAAATTACTTTAAAATCGGCCTATCCGGACCGAAAAATTTCGTCGATATAGCCGAAATTCAACTTATAAAAATTTGAATTAAACAAACAATTTACACAGTAATACATAGGAAAGAATTGGAAAAGAAAGAAAGAAACTTTTCAAAAATTCGACTGACACGAATTTTCGACTTAAACAGAGTCGACTTTGACGGACTCGACTGTATATATATTATGTATATATATGTATGTATATAAATTTAGGAAAAACTCTGAATGCCTTGCAATTATGTAAAAAATTAAAATCCAATTCGGCTTTGTTCAAACGAAGAGTAATCTTTTCATATTTCCTTAATAAAGAAACTGGTAATCTTCTTGAACTGAAATCCTTGATAATAGAACCAAATGGACGCAAGTTGACAAACCAGAGCCTTGCAGGCGTCAACGTTCCTATGCATGATACACGACTTTTAGAAGT
>NW_022752979.1:0-875 GCF_011630105.1 Anneissia japonica
TACTGATGGGTATCACTATGTGCAGCAAAAATTAAATTATTTTTTTTTAAATGGAGTAGAAAAGAAAATTATAATCAAAATTTGGTCTGACAGTGCCATTTCCAGCCATTTAAAGGTGCCGTAATCTGGCCTGACAGTGCCATTTCCAGCCATTTAAAGGTGCCGTAATCATACATTTTCTTACCTCAGCCCAAACAATAGTAGGGCTGAGGTCTAGGCTGAAGTCTAGACCCTCAGTCTTGGGAAAAGTCCCTCCCACTCTATTTATAATTCCTGAACCCGCCACTGCAGATCTCCTAGAATTGACTTCCAACTTGCTTCCTCCATGCTAAAATTTAGAACAATTGATACCAGGGCCGGATTTAAAAGAGGGGGGTTCAAAATGTTTCTAAAAAAACGGGAAATTTTTTATTTCTATATGGCTGGAAAAGAGCTTTTCCAACTTCTGAGGAGACTTTTAATGACCTTTAAGTTCTTCAAAATTCAAGGTTTTCCCCCTCTTTAAAAAAGGTCAGGTAATTTTATCTCATTCTTAGGCCTATCATAGAGGAAAAAATCAAAGACAGGCAATATATTATTATATTCCAACAACATTGAGTAGTTAGATATGTAGACTTTCTTCCATGGATTGATGAACCGATAGGTCTGAAGAATGCACTTTCGTACATAAATTATTACGATGATGAACCAAAAACAGCGTGTATAATTTAATTGAAAACTAGTTAGGCTAACTTCCAACAGACACGATGCAACAAGGTACGTTTGCTAAATTTTTCCTGATGTGTCGTGCATAAAATTTTGATTTAATCGCTTGTGTTACTGCCCTTGTTTTTGCAGACTGTTTTGATTATTTTTTTTTAATCAGTATTGTAGAC
>NW_022752980.1:0-11457 GCF_011630105.1 Anneissia japonica
ATACAACTTCACTTTCGTTTTTAATCGGAATTGTTGAGATCTCCAAATTGACTGCAGTTTGATAATATATTCCTTGCTTTGTTGATTCTAGATTTGATGTCTTTGCTGGTACTGTCCTTTATGCTTACATTGCTACCCAGATATGTAAAGTAAAAACACTGTAAAAAATTACACACAAACTATTTTTCTCCCCATCAGAGGTTTCTATCATGAAATAGAAAGTAGACTGTAGCTTAGAGAAACTAAAATCCCAACAAAGTATAAGATAGTATAATACATACTCCAAATATCCAATTGCAATATTTTGACATTAATTATGTCATCATCAAGAAACAACAAGTATGTACCAAAAAATAATGCCTTATTTTTCAGACTGTTTCTTCTAATGGCAGAGGCTATAAAGCATGTAAAATTTATAGATTTAAGGAGTATTAATCAATCAATCAATCATATATTATAGATTTTACATGCATAAGTAAATGCATACATTTTCTTTTGGCAACATTGGCATTTGGCACTTCGCCAAAAAATACACAACAGTTTAGCAGCATGACAATCAAAAGTAAAATAGCCCAAGAGTACTTTTTTTAAATCAAATTTAAGTATTGTATAGATTCAGAAAAGCATGATTTGGTGGTCAATGAATGTGCACTAAACATAAAGTGCTATACATATGCACTAATAAAACAACATTGCATACAAATTGTAATTTAAAAACTGGAATTGATGGTGTCAAAATCCTTGTTTTTTACCCGTAGAGATTTCAAAGCCTGAGAACCCAGTAGATGTTGGTCCAGCCCTTAAGCTACCACCAAGAGAGTTGTTAGTCAGCAAAGCGTCAAGGCAGATGTACCAAACAACGAACCTGAGAAACTAAACGTTGAACCAGTTGTTTTACCGAAACCAGTGCTGGTCCCAAACCACCAAACTAAATCCGGTTTTTGCTGCATTTCCGAAACTGGATCCAAAACCGCCAGTGGTCTGGTTACCAAGGGGTCGAATCATGCTCCCTCCGGTAGCTAGACCTCCGGTACCTACGCCAGGATTATCCAAACAGTCCTCCTCCATCAAAACCAGCACCTTCAGTAGCTGCTGCACTTCCAGCCCCAAAGCCAAATCCACCAGTTGGAAGACCTGCGGGGGTGGGGGGAAATCTATAATTAATCACCGAACAGCATGTATTATGTATATAATATTCAAAAAATATCAAGCAAGAAAAACTTTAACTTCTGTGACAAATTTGGATGTATAACTGTCCATATATGTGAATGATGTCATATGACATCCCTTATATGGGCAAAGCAATATGTACACTTGAACTTTAAAGGAGAAGTGTAAAAAAAAATGTAGGACAATCATGACTTCTATTGTAGTCCATCAATCTAAAAAATGATGTACCATGTGCAAACTCAGTATTGACTATAATGTAATTCTGAATTTCAAAGATTATTCTTTGTATTATATACAATAATTGTTTTTTAACTGTTTACTTCATTGGAATTTGTGAACTCTGTATGTATAAATGTTAATAAAAAAAAAAACATGCTCAAATCTTAGTAAACTTCTATTCACACACTCAAATTTTGTGACAAATATAAATTGTCAATAAATGGACATGATTATGTCTTAACACATCTATATTTGGGCATGATGATGTCATATCATGCCCATATATGGGCAAACTATGTGTACTTGAGCTTTAAAAGACAGGTTTATAATTTACTTTAATTTTTTACTTCATTGGAATTTGTGAAACCTGCTTGACTCACCAGACGGCTTTTGAGCCGAATGCATAGTAGCTGCCATTGCTATAGCCGTGGCGTACGAGTTGTTGTCGAACAGGCCTGGCCCTGTGGACGTCTCTTATACACATCTAGATGTGTATAAGAGACAGCCATAAGACATTACACAGTTTAAGCGCGCCCTCTGTTTGCACCAATTACCCTAAATGAAATTCTGATATATACGTATTCTGCAGGAGCAGTATGGTCCATCTGCAGGGACAGGGTATGTCATGGGTTCGGTGTACCACGTCAGCATTCTTTAGTTCACATGCTGACCCATGTACAATGGGTCCAATGTGTCCTTTCTGATCAACCCCACATTTTTCACTCCAAAATGGGCCTAACCAGTGCAATATAAATTCCTTCAGGTTGTAATACACAAAAATAATAACCTAGCATACCTTCTGTTGAGTTGGTTTATTTAGAACCTTGACATAGGAAAATCCTTCTCCGAATCCTGTGGGATCAGCTGTTCCCGTCACCTGCAGGAGACACTTGCCCTTCATGGCAGATATGAACGCACGTGTTGTGTTCCATGGTGCTGTTTTCACCTGGAAACATTTTGGAAAAACACAACCAAAATCATTGTTATTGAGGGACAGTCTTGAAATCAAAATACACATACGTTAAGCTTGGTTTCCATAGAATTGCTACACATTCGCTACAGCGTTTTCACTGCAAGCATTGTACTGCGTAGCTGGACCAGAGGCAATCAGGAACTCTCCCTCATTAAACTAATCAATCAGCGTCGCCAAAGGAGTCAGGAATAACGTGTAGCGATTGTATGGAAACCAGACTTTACCTGAGCACCCAATCAGTAAATGTAATCTAATAATTTTTAAAAATATTCATGGGTCCTCTTAAATAAATGAAATAAATAATGTGATGCATTTTGATAAGTGTCTTTATGAGGCTTAGGGAGTGGTGTTGTTTTTAGTCATATGAAAAAGTCCTGCTGTTACAGGATTTGAACCCAGGACCCTGGGATTTGAAGGTAAGCATCTTAACCACTAAGATTTTCAACTCAACTCCAATGCTGGAAATTAAGGTGATAAGCACTAGTTGTATATTACCTCATCATCAATCTTTGCATTATCGTCTTCTGGAGCAAAGAATGATTTCCCACCATAACCAGCATCCTAAAAAACATATGATTGGATATGAGTTACTAACTGGTCAACAAGAGATCTACAGTTCAAAAAACTATTGATAGACAAACAAAACTAACATTCATTTTAAGTGGAATGACTCAAGTCTACAGTATTGAAGAATAAGAGAATGTTTAATAAGTCAAACAAATATATGAATGTAGACGTTTGATATGTCCAAAAGAATGGCAACAATTGTGTTGTTGAATGTGTTGTTGTCATGTTGAAGTTGTGCTGCTTGTGGATTTGTGTTTTTTCTTAAGCTCTGTCAGGAGAAACATGCCCTTATTTAGTCATGACATGCCTATATATGGTCATGATGTGATGTCATCATGACCATATTTAGGCATTTCACATGTTTTTGTGAAATTATATTTGATTGTCTGAACAGGGCTTTTCATTACTAACCTTTAACCTCTGCTCTGCAGCCAACATAGAAAAACAAGCACAGCACTGGGGGTCACCACTGATCTCATCTCTTCCTCAGTTGGAAGATGGAAGTCTGGCTTCAAAACCCATCAATTGGAATCCATTCCTAGTAATGATATGCAAAATTTATAGATAAAATTTTCTGTGTTTAATTATGTTTAGACTGAGTACACACGAGAGAGACACAATTACAGAAGGATATTCACGATAAAAAATATTCCCACTCATGTTGGAACTGATCCTGGATACCTATTGAAACAGTTGACGATAATGATGATGATGATGATGATAATGATGAAGATTACGAATTAAAGGAGATTAACAAACACAATAAGGTGTATTCTATTCTAAAGCTAATCAACTATAGGATAGAAAAGATGTTTTTAATATTTTGCTACTTTGTTCAGGTTTATTGGGGACACATCACAAATACATTTTTTTTCAAATACCATATTCATCAGGGTGACTCTTCCAAGTTAACCCAAAAGGTCAGTTGACAATCAGGGGCCCTCCTAAATAAGATGTTTTATGTCTCATTATGAGGCTTAGATGGAGGAGATATTTTTCAGTTGTAAGAAAAAAAATCCTGTACAGTCACAGGATTTGAACCCAGGACCCTGGCACTGAAAGGAAAGAAATTAATATCATTTCTTACCTGTTCTCTTGAAGTCTGCACATAGTTTTAACCTTTTTCTAATGCTACTTTCAGAATGTGTTGGAAATGTTTTCTTAATGTCCTCCATCTTAATGCGCTTGATCTTGTCTTTGTTCTTGTAAAATAATCGATACATAAAAACCTAAAAACAAAAAGAAAAGGGAACAGTTTAAACAGAGGAAACTACTCATGGTGCTGCTGTCACTGAACACTGAATACAGAGTTAAAAGATAAGCTTCTGTACTCTTTCACCTTTAAATATTTTATATATTGAATCTTTGTTGTTTGTCCTTTTAATGTTACTTTATCTACCAAGCATAAACAATTTCTGTTTATTTTATATATAGACACATAATAGTTAAGGAATCTTAAATCAATTATGTAAATCTAAACAGCAGTAAAACTGAAACAAGATACTCCAACCTAAATTGCTTCTGGCTAAATTATGATAACAAAAATAGAAATGGTATAATTAAGATTTGTCCAGACTATCAAATTTTATTTGACAAAAACATGACATCATCACATCATGACCATATACAGGCACATCATGACCACATATAGGTACATCATAACTATATATGGGCACATTATGACCATATATAGGCACATCATGACCATATATAGGCACATCATGACCATATATAGGCACATCATGACCATATATGGGCACATCATGACTATATATGGGTACATCATGACTATATATGGGCACATCATGACTATATATGGGCACATCATGACTATATATATAGGTACATCATGACTATATATAGGCACATCATGACTATGTATGGCATAGAACAGTTTTTTTGTCAAAGAAAATTTGACAGTGTGGAGAGATCTTAAGAGTGAAAAAAGAATGAGGTGGCTATTTGATAGTGTGGACAGAACTTACCTGTAGGAAGTCTCTTGATTATTAGCTTTCTTGGAGTTTGGTCCGGGCACTTCCATTAACGGGCATTCCTGCCCAACAGTGAAGATTGTGTTCAGGTTCCGAATAAAATACTTCTGTCTGGTTCTAATCACCAAGAAATCTGTAGTCGGCATCTTGTCTGTGTATATCGGGGCGCAGTAGAGGTTGTTCTCAAGGGCTTGTAGGGAGGTGCCAGGGGGGATGTTTCTGGGGAATGGGGAGGTGTGTAAATATGTTGTCTCGCCATAATCAAATGATGATGGCTTTGCATCAGTTCCAGGTTTCTGAAGATTGAAAAATTATAATAACCTTCATAATTATATACTATTCTACATTTTCACTAGTGTACAAACAGTATGCTAAAAAGGAGAGGGTAGACAAATTTTAAATTTTTACATATATGTATAAAAATGTTGATTCAAAATAACAAGCATTATGTTAAATAATGGTAAAATAAAAATGTAAACATGGATATAATATTCATTTTAAGCAACCATGTACATTACTTTAGTTGAATTTACAAAAAAATGGAGAATGGTTTTGCAAAATCAACATTTTTTGTACGCTTTCAGAGGGGAGCGAGGGGATACCGAAAAAGAGTACTGTTTGTACACTTGTTGATAATTGCGAATGACCCATTAATAATATTTAAAAACTTTTTCCCAGAGGTTTTAAATATTCAATCTTTCCTCATTAACCATTTCCAAGTTTTTTGTCAAACACCATTTTTGCCTCTTAGAAAAATCAGTAGTACACCGTATCAAAATTTGCTTTTCCTCAAAAGCTTGGCTTTATAATTAAATGAAATTACTAATATAAAAGAAAAAAAGTGTTTTTATATAATAAACATTTTTAGAATGGCATTTGAAAAGGACGTTACAACAGTTTAATCTGTTAACTTTATTCATTTCATTCATTTTATTTAGTCATACAGACCAAGAACTGCAAATGATTTTATAAAAGTGGTCCAATATACATAATGTAAGTGTCCCTATGAGGTTAAAGCAGAGGATTTTTTTTATTGTGATGAATTGGATTGGATTGGATTGAATTTATTCGGTGTCCAGTGGGGTCCTTCTGGTGGTGATTGGACAGTACACCGGGAGACAATCCCCTACTCTTTTCCGAAGAGTGTACTGCGTTCTTTAACGTGCACATATGGGCCATAAATGCACACAGGATCAACGGCTTAAACGTCTCATCCGAAAGACGGTGCGATATTGTAACTTGTATTTCAGCCTTCTAGCTGAAGCACAAGGAGAGGCTGCGATGGGAATTGAACAGGGGACCTGGAGATCTCCACGGTTCAGCGCACACACAGTGGCTACCACCAGATTAGCCAACTGAGCTAAGCTGCTCTCTCAAATACAGCCACTCCACATGATTTGAACCTAAGACCCAAGAATTGAAAAGCAGGCACCCTGTTACATTGCCACTCTAGTTCAGTAAGCATTCAAACATTTACTTTGTGAACATGTTAAACAAACTAAAAACTCACCCTTTTATAATAGTTTAAAAGCCTAGTTGCCATGCCAACTTGTAAAAGCTGCGGAGGATACTCCTCGCAGTACTCTGTGAGAATGATTTCGCCGTTCATACCCGTCAGATCTTCCGGTTTTCGAATGTAAAACATACAACTCGCTCTTGTTCCCTTTCCTAGATATATATAATATACAGAGGATTTTTTACATTTCATATATTTATTTAAAAAAAATATAGATTATATCTTAGTTGTTGGTACTGGTATTAGTATGGGTGTTTATAATGCGCCTCTTCATTGAGGTTATAAAGCAAAGTTCTTTTCCCTGGTCATTAGGTCCACATGCTTTAAGTGTTGCTGTTGGAAATCAGCAGGGGATCCAGCAACCCCACCAGGTACCCATTTATACTCCTGGGTGGAGAGAAGAAATACAGATAAAGTGCTTACTAAAGGACTCAAGAGAAATGCACAGCAAGGGATTGAATCCCCAATCTCAAGGTTGGGAAAACAAACCGTTCCCGCTGTGTCAAACTGTCTCCATGGTTATTGAAGAACACACCACCCCCTACAGATGTCACAATGGCAAGAAAAATTATAACCTTCATTAGAATATAAAAAAAAAAAAATCTGACATCAAAATATATTATTTCATGCACAGATGACTCTTAGTAACGTCATTTCTGTGTCCTTACTACACATGGTCTGATGTGGTATCCATGATGCATTAAACACACACTCTCAAAGAAAAACATGATACAAATAAACTTACCTTGGCCTTAAGTTTGATTCTCCTCGCCAACGGCCAAACTTCATGGTGTCCAGGGTTTGTGAGAGGACCATGTGAGAACTTCTTCAAAATAGGCCAATGGAAATGACGGAGCTTAAATGGTCCAAGATGTGTTGGAAAGAAAGGCTGTCTCAACTCAACAGCTGGAGTTGAATGCTTCATTTAAAAAAAAACAAAAATAATCATTTAGTTTTCACACAAGAAATATTTATAAAAGGGGAAAAAACAATAAATATTGATGTTTACATAAAAAAGAATTTACTGATCACATGATGCAATGCTCTAAACCAAATCCCTTTATGAGGATAGGTGAGTGGAGTTCTTTTACTTGTGATAGCCAACTGGTGTTTTAGGATTTTGTGCCAGGAGCCTAAATTATAAAGCAAACAACTTAACCATCTTAATGTAAAAATAAAAAAATGCTTATAAATCAGGTCAATGCTTACAGAGTGTTAGAAAGTCATAAACAAAATCCCATAGAGTGGTACCTTGTATATTCAGGTACTTACTGCGTTGTACAACCGCCTTACGACTGCTGTACAAATGGACACAACTCAACTTCCACTGGGTGATAGCAATGCAATGCCTTCAGCTGATTGTCAGTAGCAGTATAAACAGATTGTCATAAAAAACAACCCATTGCGTGAGCGTCGTGGCGGCCGTGTCTGGCTCCCCTATGGCCCCAACCAGGACCTTTTCCTGTTTATAACATATTATATACATTCAAATATCTCTGAAAAAAAACGTTTTTGGCATACTTTGTCATCGTCATCTCTGGTGACTCCAGCTTTCTTGAGCAGCACTTGGGATCGTCTTGGTTCCTTCTTCTCCTTAGTTGGGGAAAGGGTTTGATTAGGGTTCTTATCCTTTGGGATACCCAGCAAGATGTTCTCATCATTCGGATCTAATAACAGCGGCTTGGGATATGGGATCTTATCCATATTCTGCAAAAAAGCAAAAAAAATCCTTGGATGATGATAATAGTGAAAATGGCATATGCTATATACGCCATGTTTACTGTTTGTTTATACAGTACTTCATTTACTTGTCAAATCAAATCTCGAAAGCTCCAATGAGGGCAGTATAATAGAGGCAGTAGACCTAAAAGATCTATTAATCAACCAACTATTAATCAATCAGCCGAGTGTTTCTAGAGCTCTTCAAGAGGGCAGTATAATAGAGGCAGTAGATCTAAACAAGATCTATTAATCAATCAGCCGAGTGTTTCTAGAGCTCTTCATGAGGGCAGTATAACAGAGGCAGTAGATCTAAACAAGATCTATTAATCAATCAGCCGAGTGTTTCTAGAGCTCTTCATGAGGGCAGTATAATAGAGGCAGTACATCTAAACAAGATCTATTAATCAATCAGCCGAGTGTTTCTAGAGCTCTTCACGAGGGCAGTATAATAGAGGCAGTAGATCTAAACAAGATCTATTAATCAATCAGCCGAGTGTTTCTAGAGCTCTTCATGAGGGCAGTATAATAGAGGCAGTAGATCTAAACAAGATCTATTAATCAATCAGCCGAGTGTTTCTAGAACTCCTCATCGGAGCTAAAAATGACTTAAGAACAAACCTCTGGATCCCAGATGATGTCATCTTCCCAACGTCCATAAATTAAAATAAATTAAGTTCTCATTCTCGATTGGAAATATGGAATGCCAGTTCTGAGTAACAGCCATGGCAGTTGAAGCTATGTCAACAAAGAAACAGATAAAAAATCATTCACTTGTTAAGTTTTAGTAGATAATGCCTAGAAAAGATCAAAACATATGGCTTTTGTAAAATTTAAAAAAAATTATTTTGAATTGAATTAAATCATAAATTTGCTTTAAAAATTGATACCTCTTCGGGACACGGAAATGTTGGGTGGTCTTCTGGTTTAGTAAAAAAACTATAGGCTTCAAAAACTGCAATTTGTCAGTTGGTACTTTGGAAATGTGGTCTCAAATTAGAGGGTCTCGGAATTAGACGGATCTTGAATTGGAGGGCCTTCTTATCGTGTCAACAAAAATTGTCATTGTCACAGCGCAACTGAACATTGCATTCTGTCGTGGATATTGGCACTATATAAATCCTGATTGATTGATTGATTGATTGAAGAAGTAAATGTTGACTGAATCTTGCGTGTGGTGCTAGTCTTGGCGTTAAGGCCGTGATGAGGATGCTTCTCCAATGAACAGAACTGATAATTTATTGGATACATACCTGGATCAGGTGCCTGGGAATTCTTGCTTCCACCTTTGTGACTGGATCCTGCAGTAGGGGTCCTACCTCCAACAAACCCTCCCTGTACACCAAAAGCTGTCGACTCAAGGTGACTTATATTTTTCTCTCCTGAATAAAAAAAAAATGATTAAAAATATATACAAATTTATTTAAAAATTAAAAGAAAAACTATTAAATATAGATATATTATTAAAAATAATTTGTATCCTTCCTTGTATGCACTTGAATTTCCAGTGCCGTCATAACAAATGTCTTTGTATGTAATGATTTGTAAAAAGTAGTACAGAAGATAAGGTTTATCTTGCATTTTGTATTGACTTGGATTTCTGTGAAAAGAGAAAAAAAAATAAACATCAGAATTACGGTGGGCCAGTGTGGGGAACCACCCTGCCTGGTTAGCAGCCTGAGTGTGCTTACCTTTTTCCTGGTGATACTGGAACGCAGTGCGGTGGGCCAGTGTGGGCAACCACCCTGCCTGGTTAGCAGCCTGGGTGTTCTTCAACACCTTGTCTTTGACATCATCAGCATTCCATATGATATCATTCTCCCACTGCTGCTGGTTCACCATCTCAAAGCATTCCTGGGGCGCCTCTAGGATCATTACAAATTTCTTTACTTCAGCTTCTGGCTCTACTTCCTCGTCATCGTTGTTTTTATCCTTAGAAAAAAAAAATCATCAAAATACTATTTAAAATTTTTTCAGACAATTTATTCATTAAAAGGAATATGCAAAACAAACTTGGTAGCCTGTGAGTGAAATATTTATGTTTATTTATTTATAAATGGACTATTGTTATTTTTGCTTTAGCATAAACACCCCTATAAAAATAGAACCATCCATTTGAAAGCACAGTACATTCATGACTATTGCAACATGTATGTCCTCATTCCTTCATATTTTCTTTAATATAATAATGTAGTGTATAAGTTTGTTTAGATATCTGATCAAACTTAAAGTTTGTCCAGATTATCAATCTGATTCTCTTTGAGAAAACCATTTATAGTGATGGTGTGCCTATATATGGTCTTGAGGTTATACTATCATGACCATATTTAGGCATGTCACATGTTTTTGTCAAATAAAATATGATCGTCTGGACAGGATTCAAGTTTTATTCTATGTCTGTTTCAAGTTGGATGATGCTCTGCTTCATCATACAATGTCTGATAAAAATACTGTCTGCTGTGTCTCAGGACAAAGAGCACACCTAATAATTTTAATAGTATGATGACATCTGAACAGACGTTTCTGTAGAGATTAAAATATTTTATTAATTTTGGCAGAATTTAAACTTATAACCTTGGGCATGAAATGCAAACAGCTGAGCCAAAATTATACCGGGCCAGCAACTTACTGATTTCAATTTGAATCCATAATCAAACCCCTCGCCATCTTCAGGTACGTCTAACATGTCGTACCAATACTGAGCCGGTCCATATCGCCACGGGGCAACCTTTGGACGGTTCTCCTTCTGATTCTCCGAGTACGAGTCAACATCTTCATGCTGTGTTTCAACTGGTGCCATCATAGTTATCTAAATAATAAAACATTATACAATATAACAACTCTATTAATAAGTAATTAGTATAGCTGTGCGTAGTACACACATTAGTGGAAAATTATTATATGATGGTTAAATTAATGCATGAAAACATTTCTTGAGGGCTTGCATAGTTGGGGATAGGAAAACAACATTGTGAGTTTCAGTGATGCCATCACGACTGACTTATATAATAATTAACATCAAATTAGCATTTTTATAGCACCAGTATCCATCTTGCGAAATTCATGGCACTTCAAATACGCCTACTGGTATTTTTCATGTGGAATACTCAATCAATATTTTGTTTAATTGCCAAGAAATGTTTATGTTTTCAGTATTGCATTTTTGCACAAATTTTACCAAAATATACTTGTTTTAAACAACTTCTAATACTTTTACTTGATGTTTGCATTGTATAAGAAACTTATAAGTTACTTATAAGAAAGAGGTGTACCTCGTCATCCGACATGCATTGCTCCGGTGG
>NW_022752980.1:12122-17262 GCF_011630105.1 Anneissia japonica
CACTAATACATTACAGAAATTAAATGAAAAAT
This sequence comes from Anneissia japonica, assembly GCF_011630105.1. Classification (NCBI taxonomy): domain Eukaryota; kingdom Metazoa; phylum Echinodermata; class Crinoidea; order Comatulida; family Comatulidae; genus Anneissia; species Anneissia japonica. The sequence continues at coordinate 12,155 of NW_022752980.1, forward strand.
TTAGGTACCTCTCTAAATCGGCTTTCCTTCCAACAATTGCTTTTAATTCTTCAATACGTCGTTCATATCGTTTTATCTTTTCTTCATGTTCAGGAATCACTTCAAGCTATTAATGCAAACAAAATAAAATAAAAAAGTGATAATGATTAGTCAACACTGCCTTAACATAAACGTAAGTGGTCATTCTGATCCCAATGGTTGAGTTTGAAAGTTATCAATATTTGTAGCCATCAAACTAAAGTACTTCTAACCCCTTGCCAATGATCACAGCATTTCCTTCCTTCTATAAACCCCTTCCAATCTGTCACAACACCCTTCCCCTCATTACACCCCCTCACACCTCTTTTTCTAATTCCATTTTTTGCCTTCGTAAATCATGTACACTTTTGTTCCTCAGCTCCAGCACTGTTTTCAGGCTTTCAACCTCCTCTGGTAAATGTTTATATTGAGCAATCGCTGCCTGTTAACAAAGCCATTATAAAATTAATATTAAATCACAAAAACAAAAAATACAATACATATCAGCAAACATTTGAGACAACATATCAGGAATGATAACTGGAATATATTTTTAGAGAGATTCCTGAACACTAAACAGTACATAAACATTGGTATTGCTTTAAAAATTATTAACCATAGAGGAAAAAAATCTAATTAATTTCTTTCCTCCATGTATTAACTATCACATTGATCACGTTTAAAATCCCATGATCCTAATTATAATCACATGATCTCATGATCCAATCAAACTCCTTTAATTTAAAAATTCACCTGAAGTTTCTCATCCGAGTCTTTTTGAAAGACGTCCTCAAGCATCTTACATTTGTGTCTTAATCGTTCACATTGAAATTTCAAATTGAATGCGTCATCTTGGAGCTGGCGTTCCCGATTCTCTGCAGCCATTCTTTTCTGCTCTTCTTCAATTTCAAACTCATCCCTCATTTTCTTTGTTGCAGCTGCATTGTCTTCTTGGAGAAGTCTTTTTTCATCAGCATGCTTTGTTTTTAATGTTTCAGTCAGCTGATCATTCTGCTCAGCTTGGTCAGATAACTGAACAAATGAAACATACAATTACATGCCTAAATATGGTCATGATGAGTCACATCAGGACCATATATAGGCATGTCATGACTATATATGGATATACAATAGTTTTTTTGAAAATTTAATAGTGGAGATAGGCAGAGCTTTATAATATTTTCTTACTAGGAAGAACTTAAAAATTAGTACTTATTTAGAAATTAGACTAAGAATGGGAGATAGCCAACAGAAGGAATGTGTGCTGTAGCACATACTGTACAAGGAATGGGCAACTGGCAGGGTGACAGCCAGTAGAGGGGGTGATAGACAGGACAGGGGATGGGTGACAGCAAGGACAGGGGATGGGAAACTAATAGCCAAGACAGGAAATGTGTAACACTAACAGCCAAAACATGGAATGCTACGCTCACACTAGCCGTTTGCCAATTTACAAACGGCGAATTGAGACACTGGCCAAAAAAAAAAAATGGCATCGTTCGCCAAAATGGTGAAAGCAAATTTTCATATAAACAATATTAATCCTCATCTAGGCTAGGCTCATAAGTATTTTCATCGCATGTGCAGTATATACAGATTTAATCCCAATTTTAACTTTTGGATTGGGTCGTGAGCAGGTTTGCAAAAAACTTATTTTAATATTAAAGAAAAAAAATTTTCAATTTATATGTGGTAATTTACTATATTTCTGGCGAATTGAAAACGGTATTTAGGTGAACCCAATATTAAATCAATATTTTATTATATGCCCGCAGTGGCGTAACGACAAGTCATGGGGTCCAGGGGCAGGAAAATTTTGGGGGTCCCTTGCATATCAGTATAAGTATTTTCGCTAATGTGAACAGAATGGGTAATCTCCCACAGATAATTGATAAGGCATAAAATATTATTTAAGTGTTACTGGGTAGATCCTAATATTTACACACATATTTATAATTTGAAATTTGTGTGAAACGTATAAATTAAGTCAATGCATAAACGCTTGCATACGTGCAACTTTTATTAGTGAGAATAGGTTACATGCTCTTAATCATGAATGTATTGATCCATCGAAACTTTGCAAATATAAACAAACACAAACCTATCAACATTATCAAGCCTAACCTACCTTTATTAACCCTAAAACACCCTTGTTGATAACATTATTATTTTGGCCAATCACAGGCCAGAAAACTGCAGTTTTAATCAAACTGCAGGTCAAAAATCAAATACGATATATGACACTTCATAATGCACGTAACCCAAAGTGAAAATGATAAAAATATCTATATCAGTAATTAAATCAAGTAAACTTTGATCTTTCATTACTCAGGTGCATGTGTCTGTTTGCAAGGCTTACACAAAGATAACAGAATCGATAGTAGGCCTAAGTACAGTGTAAATGCAGAACCAGTATGGTCTTTGGTGGTGGGATGGCCACAACACAAGCAAAGGGGGAAGTTCAATAATCAACTACGAAATTCTTTACCGCCCATGATTATGACTATGAGCAAAAATTTATGAATCGCAATGGGGGGGGGGGGGACTGCATAAAACTTGTTATGTCAGTCGATTGCGACATGAAAATTAAAATAGTAAATATATCATTTTTTGTTAATAATTACCTTACTAATTAATATCAAATACCATCACTTATTTTTACTTTAGCATGCTTCCATCAGGGAGTGGAATGTTATTGTACAATGTCATTGTTTTAAAAATTTGTGGTTGACTTATGGATTAATATGTGGTAAAGACAAGCCAAACCAGTCACTCGTCGCAAATCGTGTTTCAGAGAAAATGGCCAAAACATGCTAAAATGTCGAATTTTTAAAAATCTATTTTATTGCACTAAATTAACCTTTGTATATATACACACAATCCTATGCTGTTATTTTCCCCATTTTCAATGTTAAAACAACACTTTTTAAGGATTTAAAGATAGTTTCTGCATGAGAAATGCCTGAAATCATAAACTTTGAAGGCTAATTTCTCATATATTGTTCTTTAAACAGCTGTGTGGTTAAACGCTTGTAACTTCATAAGGAAATGTCCAATTTGAATGATTTTTTTACCATTTTATAGCTATTATTTTACTCTCTAACACTGTATTAATAACTCAAAATCGGTTTTTGCGACGAGTGACTGGTTTGGCTTGTCTTTGCCACATATAGACATGTCATTCATTATTATGAAATAAAAGTGAAATGAACCCCAAAAAAGACAAGCAAAAACGTGCAGTGAACTTTTACATTCATTTCTCTATTTCGGAAATGTATTTATATAGAATAAAAGAAACCCAACAAATTAAGATGAAGAAAACATGAACAATAGAAACAGAAAATTTTCTTCTTAAACTTTGACAAAAAACTTTGTTAATGAGATAAAAAGCAATTAATGAGATATAGATTTTTGAACATATAAAAATTTGCGGAAAATATGGAAAAAGGGGTAGATGGATGGAATTATCATATTTTGTATGTCTGAGTCAGTCGATTGTTTACACATCCAAGATAAGTCATGTGACGCCCATCGCCAAATCCGTCTATTAATAGGTTTTAAATGTTATGATTTTTAAAATACATAAAATGATGCCAAGTAGATTATAATTTTTTAAATTATTTTCACAATTTTGTGTAATCTTTTCAATAATACCAATAACACATGCAACACTTAGAAAAGAGTACAAATACCCTGGTTACACAAAACTCCTGGTCAAGGCTTCATAGAAAATGTTGGGTTGTAGTAGAAGGCCCCTTTCTAATAAATCTGTCAAAAAATGTGTTTATGGGATTTTGGTCTACAATAGTTGTTTTTTTTAAAAATAGAAACGGTTACCGTATAGTCAAGGCGTTGTGGTAGAATGTTTGCTAGCAGTTAGTGGGCCCCCTGAGGCCTCTCGGCGGCCCATTTATACTGGGACCCAGAAAGCATGCATTACACTACTGTTCAGGATCGATAGTAAAGGGCTAGCTAGGCACCAGAGTATTTAGGTGAACCCTTATCAAACCAATATTTTATTATATGCCTGCAGTGGCCTAACAAGTCATGGGGTGGTAAAATGTTGGGCCCTTGCATATCAGTAAATGAATTTTGCTAAGTGATCAGGGTGGGTTGCTTGTTTCAAGAACAGTGAAGAATAGGACCACGGAAAGTAAGTGGTTTTTGGCGCTCTTTTATTCTATTCATGGCGTATATTATAAATCTTGCTCATTTCCAAGCCTGCACTCCGTGCACATCCCGTGCCAAATTAAATTGCCTCGCGTGCCAAGCATGCGGGCCGCGGATTAAGAACCAGGGATATATAGACACACAATGACTAGATTATAAAAGAAAATTCGATTGTGTGGACAGAGCTGCTAAATACAAATATATTAAATCAAGCAAAAAAGTAAATTATCAGTAATTGACTTGGTGAGGTCTAGATATGCAAGTCCCCTGACTCATATTTCCTAAGGTGTGGTCAAGGAGACCTTTGCATGTTGTTGCCACTGTATGGTAAATACCGTAGTTTACAATTTATCTTATTATTATATAAATTAATAATTACCAATTTTTTGTTAAATATTAATGAGGCTAGTATAGTGAGCAGGCGACATCATCTTTTAAAATAATGACATAATTTAAATAATGCCTTTTATTTAGATTCAGTTTTTTCTCAGTTTCTTCTATTAACATTAACATCGCATTAAAGTCTGATTGATAATATTTTATTTCCCCTGTAAAGTAATGAAATAACGAATCACTGCAGTGTACAGAACAAAATACAAAGATAACACTTGGCGACAAAAAAGTCGGGGTGATGCTAATACCGTATGACTCGAAAAGAAGGCTATTCACGAAACACAATTTGATCAGAACAAAACACAGGAACAACACTTGGCAGCATAATATAATAGAGCTTGGTATTCGCAGGACAATCGAAATATATTTTTATAAGCGCTGTTCTTTGGTTCATTAACTGTCTATTATCATCAAAATAGTACGCTTACGAATGCTATTGACGATAAAACCCAATAACCGTTTTACCTCTATGATTTATAACATTGAGCTTCTTCTACCATAGGTCATGAATCAGGCATCAGACCTGT
>NW_022752980.1:19328-21923 GCF_011630105.1 Anneissia japonica
GAACAAGTCTTCTCCAACAAAGACTATAAACCGTAGGCCTAGTGTACACAATTGACTCATGTGCACTTCAAAGAACCCAGTACATATTTTGAGATGAGTAGGGGGTGCGTACTAGTAAATACAGCCACTGTTCTCTTGTGATGGGATTGCCACTTTGAAATGTTCACTGTTTGGCATATAAAGCTGAATAAAAAAAAATCCTTTTGAGGACATTAAGGTCGACTGTAGCTCCGGAGGCAAAATATTTGTTGATATGTTGTAGAACTGACTTTTCTAAGACACATATGAAAGTTGTTTGACGAAAAACTGGGGAAGGTGAATGAGATACAGAAGAGGAAAAAGGGGCATTACCACCAATTTTTACACCTTCTTTTTGAGGTAGTAGAATTTAAAAAAAAAAACCAAATTAATTAAAAACAAACTTGGTTTATATACAGTAGTTTAGGTGATTTAATGCCAGTTAAATACACTCCATGATACAGATTGATGTTACAGTGGCCTTAACTTATTTATTGTTTTAAAGTAAAAATTCAAAAAGATTTGTGTCATTCATTTTGAAAAAAAAAATTGCCCCTCCCCAAACCTTTTACTTCGCAAAAGTAGCCTCGAAAAGAAGCTCATCCAAAGTTTGCAAAAAAGAAGCCCTACTGAGTTTCAATTCGAGGTTTTATGCATTATGGTATATATAGCGGTGCACCTACAAGAATAGGCCTGGATCGATCCAACAACTTATCGACATAACGCTTGTAGTATTGAGGAGTAGGGGGTTACCCCGGTGTACTGGTTCACTCGGCCACTGTCGTGGACAGATGAAAGTGCGCATGTTTACTGGCTGCGGTGGACATGAAGTGACCCTCAGGGGAGGAGAAAGTTATTGAAAAGTGCAAAATCTAGTCCCGAGCACATAAAGACCTTGTTTACCTGCGCTATATAAATCCATCTATTATTATCATTATTATTATTACCCTGGGCCTGTCATCATGAAAATTGGTCCGGGCCAAAAATGTCCGACGGACAGAATATGGCCGCCAAAATCGGTCTGCCGGACTACTAAAATCGGTACTCCGTTGACATTAGCCACTAAAGCCAGTCCCACTTGGATAAAATTGGTCTGTGTCGGACTGGCCACTTCACTTGTATCTCGACTGCTGCTAGTAGGGTATGATTGTTTTTCCCGTGGTGGAGTGGTGGAAAGTAATTTATGCTTCTCCCACACTTGCAAAATCTTTCACAGTGACAGAATGATTCGCATTAGCTTACAAGAATAGGCCCAGATCGATCCAAAATATTGACATAACCCTTTTTACACTTGTAGTGTTACAATATTATTACCCTGAGCCTTTTTATTGGGTTTACTGTACAAGTTACTGCTATATTTTTAGGCCTACACGAGCTATCTTATGTATGATAGGGCTAGACATAGGCTAGGCCTTAGTCTCCTTTTCTAGCCTAGGCCCTAGCTGGGCGCTAGTCCTATGCCTAGTGTTAGGCAGGCTAGGCCTAGAGCGTCCTTTCGACTACCCAGGCCTAAGGTCGGCTCGGGCTAGCCTAACTGAATCTAGGCCTAGGCCTAGCCTTATATTAACCTTAGCTCAAGACTCGTCAGAGCCCTAGACTATAATCAATTTTAACATAAAATGTATGATAATAATTAAATAATGTATACTAACAATTACATTAAGCCATCACTGATAAGTACTAAAAGCTGTAGATCAATATTAAATCACATCTTTGCTTACTTAGAACTGAAGTCACGCTGAAAAACATTAGCCACCGCAGCTGTGTCTAGTACAAAACTCTTCTTGAATCTTGGTTTTTCGCCTAACACTGGAGTGCGCCCTCAGGCGTGACCGTCAAGCGCGCAACAACAAGTTAAAGCAACCGGTCGCTGTGTCATTAGACGCTGCAAAAAATCAACATCAATTCATTCATAAACCACCCAAGCATGGCTCAGAGAGTTGTGAAGATCGTTAAAACTCTGAGAAATAATTGGAAAAGACCACATTTTTTGTATTAGTGGGTTCATATGGAATTTATTATGTGAGAGACAGAATAAAGTTAGTTTTATTTTAAACTGATTGATTCATGTACAAATAATAACTCTGTATTCATTTCAGGCCTGTCCAACGTTACGAACGAATGCATTTGGCCGGGATGAATGAGTTTTTCAGGCTACTTTCTTTGCTTGAGCATGGCTAACCTCCTATCTTAGGCCTAGGCTGAGTGTATGCCTAGTGGGATTAGATCTTTTGTGTTGCAAAACTAAAATAGTTGCTATTTATATTCTTGGTAATTTAGCAGTACCTCAATCTAGGCATTAGCTTCACTTTGTATTTTGTAATTTTAAATTAATTTTATATAGATAGGCTAGCGCCTAGGCCTAGTTGAAGCCTACCTATAGAGTTTTAGACTAGACCTACTACAAGGCCTATGCTCTATTAGTATAGGAATAGTAGTACAGTACTGTACTTATTACACTTATTTTTGTATGTTTCTTTAATATGGGTGATGCGGGGAATCCAGTAGGGGGAACAGTATTCCCACTAAATTTTGAACGCAAATCAATGTTATGTGCTACTCACTTTTATTCTGAAG
>NW_022752980.1:23143-25854 GCF_011630105.1 Anneissia japonica
GTGTCTCAGAATTCCAGTACAAAATGGAAAATTTGTGTAGGTAGTACCTGATGATAAATGACACTGCTATACTTAAAGTAAAAAAAATGTATATAAATATTAATTATTATTATTGTTAATGAATGTTTGTAGGATTCTGAAGGAAGGTCGGTGTATGGATTGTCCAAGTTGGAATGGGGCGAATACAGAAATGTACGAGATAGAATTCCCAAGTAAGCATTGATATAAATTACAGTATATACACTACTTGCTTGATGTAAATAATACTTTTGTACACACATTCATATTATTATAGTTACATGTGTCTTGGATATGTCAGGGATTCTGTACAGTAATATCAAAGCAAATTAAATACTTTTTACCAAATTAAATACTTTCTCATTTCTACAGGTATTGGTACTTAGGACCACTAAAGTCCAAATTTGCATATGTTTTTGCAACTGTTCAGGTAAGAAAGCTATTCTTTGATACTCAATTTTAATGTAATCATTTTATAACAAATTGTAAATATATTGATACTAATAATAATAATATTAATAATATTTATAAAATTTATTGATGTAAATTTAACAATTGCAACAATGATTTTAATGATTTATCTTAGAAATGATTTCCTGGTAGCTTTGTAGGTTTTTGTTTTTCTTCCTTGTTTATTAAATAAGAAACTCAAACTCAAGGGGTTAATCAACCAATGAATTATGATAACAATTTATGGTTTTTTACAATTGTGGTTAAAATTACTTTAGTTTTGTGAAATTGAATTTTAAGCACGCAATGATAAAAATTTATTTTCTAAATAGGAATGGCCACCTGTATTTAAAGCTCATCTTGCATATCGTCCACCTGTAGATGTTCCTGAAGAACCAGAGGTTAATCAACAGCAGTATAGTTTCTTTAGTCGCTTGTTCTCTTGGATTTGGAGAACAGAGCAAAAAGGTATTTTGAAAGTGACCAGTGGAGAAAAACCCAAAATTTTATTGTACAATAGTAATATACTGAATTTAAAATAGCCTTATTAAAGAAAAAAAAACTATTTGTTGACTATTCTCTATTGTGAAGGATATATTGAAAAAATATAGGCTCGCCCAAGGAAAAATGCTCTTGTACTAGAAGTATTAACTAGAACATTTCTTTTCTCCATGAATTTCTTAGAACCAGAAATTGAAGAAGTTGAGGAGATTCCTTGGAAAGAGGTTGATGTATCAACGCTTGAGTTTTCTGCTGAAACACATAATGATAATGTAGAAAATGCTTTAAAGGTAAAAAAAAAACGTGAACAAACATAAACATAATATGAAGACAGGGGTCCAAAGTCGGAAGAAGTCATTTCCGGAGATCTGTGGGGATGGGTTCATTTCCGGAATCTTTTGACCCCTGTGAAATAAGTCAACCTTCACCTGTGCCAAGAGGCAGTGCTTGCGTACTGATAGTGCATAGGAATGTCGCGTATCATATACAGATGAGATATGGGATATATTTACTACCATACTCCTTGCACTAAGATGTAATGTTTTGGTAGTTGCTTTTGATATAATATTATGTACTGTACTTTTCCTACAGACTACTAGAAGCATGAGCATACTACTAGAAGCATGAGTATAGAGACCCTGCCAACTGACATCACAAAAACAGGCTTCATCAAAGAAGGGTAAGGAAAGTACAACTATTATGAAACATTATTATTGATATAAATTTTGTTTGTTTGTTTATGTAACCAGTTCTCCAAAAGAGACCTAATGTCTTATAATCTTGCAAGTCCTTAAATCAGTCTGAGGGAGTTGTATCTTTTGATAGGATTTTTAATTCAGGAATCTTGTAATTGAAAGGGCAGTATCCTCACAATCTACAGAGTTCAATTAGCTAGTCTCTGCTTAACCATCTTTCAAGTGGTTTATCTAGGAGTCTTGAAATCGGAGGTGGAGTGGAGGAGGGGGAGGGGCACGAAAGTGAACTGGGGGTTGATGATTAAGTAAGGGGACGCTATCTCGCAAAATAAGGTGATATGAGGTGATTTTTATCTACTTGCGCATTAATTTTTTGCTTTAAATATTTTCAATGGGGGGGTGGAGTGGGAATTTGGGAGTGCAGCCCCACCCTCCCCAACTAGTTAAATCACTGCATTTTTCTCCAGTGACCCTTTTTCTGACATGAATTTTTTATATAGTTGGAGAAGAGTATCTAAGGCAAAAGACAATAAATCTGAGATCCAAAGTGAAACATTGCAAGTTGGTGAGTTTAAGTTGACACCAGTGGAGCCAGAGGTAAGCACTGTACTTAGCATAGCAATACTAACAATAAGCTGTTGCCTATTTAGTTCCATCCACATTATCAAGTTATATTTGACAAACACATGTGACATGCCAAAAATGGTCATGATGAATATATATGGGTAGGGATTTACTTGTGGAATCCATCCCATTGGCTGACTAAAAGTAATGACAGTTTGCTGACTACTGTTGTCATAGCCTCATAATTGCGCACAATGTTCCCAAACAGTGTCATCTGTCTGTCACAATAATAAATCTTTTTTTATTTTTTTATTTATAGGCCAGCTTCTTCAGCATTGATAATGAACAGTTTGATGCATACCCGGTACATGTTAAAATTCTTCCAAATAAATTGAGGTTTTTCATCAATGAGGAAACAAATCAGACAAGGTGACCATGGAAAAATGCAGATAGTAAACAACAAAGGTACAATTGGGCTTAATT
>NW_022752980.1:27917-35029 GCF_011630105.1 Anneissia japonica
ATATTTATATATTTTAAAAGTATTCATTTTGAGTGATCCCAGGAAAGAATTTGTATTGGCTAGCAAAAAAAAAGCATTTGAAATCTAACACTGTTTACAACAAGGGGGCTGGATACGTTCCTGTATTATAGGTCTGTTTACAGGGTTTAATTTTAACCCCTAAATAATAACACGCTTTTGGCTGAACACAGTGAAGAATAGGACCACGGAAAGTAACCCAGTGATCAATTTTTGGCGCTATTTATTCTATTTATGGCCTACCGTATATAATCTTGTTCCAAACCACTCCGTGCACATCCGGTGCCAAATTAAATTGCCTCGCGGGGAAAGCATACGAAGAACCAGGGATATATAGACACATCAGGCTATAAAAGAAAATTTGATTGTGTGGACAGAGCTGATAAATACAAATAAATCAAGCAAAAAAGTAAATTATCAGTAATTGCTCGATGTATACATTCAGAGAAAGCAAGCATAAAGAGTGGGTGGGGATGGAAATTGTTGGGCCTTGGTGACTTGGCGAGTCCAGATCCGGAAATCATAAACTTTGAAGGCTAATTTCTCATATATTGTTCTTTAAACAGCTGTGTGGTTAAACGCTTGTAACTTCATAAGGAAATGTCCGATTTGAATGATTTTTTTACCATTTTTATAGCTATTATTTTACCCTCTAACACTGTATTAATAACTCAAAATCGGTTTTTGCGACGAGTGACTGGTTTGGCTTGTCTTCGCCACATATAGACATGTCATTCATTATTATGAAATAAAAGTGAAATGAACCCCCAAAAAGACAAGCAAAAACGTGCAGTGAACTTTTACATTCATTTCTTTATTTCGGAAATGTATTTATATAGAATAAAAGAAACCCAACAAATTAAGATGAAGAAAACATGAACAATAGAAACAGAAAATTTTCTTCCTAAACTTTTACAAAAAACTTTGTTAATGAGATAAAAAGCAATTAATGAGATATAGATTTTTGAACATATAAAAATTTGCGGAAAATATGGAAAAAGGGGTAGATGGACGGAATTATCAAATTTTGTATGTCTGAGTCAGTCGATTGTTTACACATCCAAGATAAGTCATGTGACGCCCATCGACAAATCCGTCTATTAATAGGTTTTAAATGTTATGATTTTTAAAATACATAAAATGACGCCAGGTAGATTATAATTTTTTTAATTATTTTCACAATTTTGTAATCTTTTCAATAATACCAATAACACATGCAACACTAACAATTAGAAAAGAGTACAAATACCCTGATTACACAAAACTCCTGGTCAAGGCTTCATAGAAAATGTTGGGTTGTAGTAGAAGGCCCCTTTCTAATAAATCTGTCAAAAAGTGTGTTTATGGGATTTTGGTCTACAGTAGTTGTTTTTTTTAAATAGAAAAAGTTACCGTATAGTCAAGGCGTTGTGGTAGAATGTTTGGTAGTAGTTAGTGGGCCCCCTGAGGCCTCTCGGGGGCCCATTTATACTGGGACCCAGAAAGAACATGCGTTACCCTACTGTTCAGGATCGATAGTAAAGGGCTAGCTAGGCACCAGAGTATTTAGGTGAACCCTTATCAAACCAATATTTTATTATATGCCTGCAGTGGCCTAACAAGTCATGGGGCGGTAAAATGTTGGGCCCTTGCATATCAGTAAATTAGTTTTGCTAAGTGATCAGGGTGGGTAATCTCCCACAAATAAAAAAGTAAATTATATTTAAATTTATTTCAGAGGTGCCACAATTATAAAATATCTTACCTCAGCTCTAACCATGTTGGGGCTGAAGTGGGTTAGACCCTCTATCTGTAGAAATTCCTTACACAGGCCTCTCTAAGGAGTTCCTTGATTCCACCACTGATAATAGTATTCCAATTAAATAATTTATGTAATAGTACTACCAATGTCGAATAGTGTAAAAAATGAGTATAAAATTTCGGGATTAAAAAATCACTTTGAAATTTACTATCAATTTATAGGGGGTCGAGTCGAGTGTGGAAAATCACACTATGAGCCCCAGGGGGAAAAAAGTTTGTGAAGCGAGGCAGTAGAGCAAAACAACAGAAAGGGGCTACTGTATACTACTCAGAACAGTACTTGAAACGGTAGTCGCTTGTAATGCATCAAAAAGTGAGGCACTATCTAGTAGTATACTCCCACATGTAATGAATTAACCTACATGTAGGCGTGGCACTATAGCAGGTCCGGTAGCTGCCGATCCCGTATATATATAAATATATTTAGCAATATGACAGACAAAACATTAAATGTCATTTTCATGTTTCAAATATCATGTAATATCATGTTATATCGTGTAATATCAGTTTTCACTATTGTGCTGCCAGCTGCCTCCCTATCAAAATTCACCACTGACAAATTCAATGCTATATTCTTGTGATTATCTTATTCATCATCATATCATGTAATATCGTGTAATATCAGTTTTCACTATTGTGCTGCCAGCTGCCTCCCTATCAAAATTCACCACTGACAAATTCAATGCTATATTCTTGTGATTATCTTATTCATCATCATTATCATCATTAAGGTTTATAATGAGTATTAAGAAAGACTCAAGCTAAAAAATAAAATGCACTTAATAAAGAATATTAATTAATTATAATAAATTATTTTCAAGAAACCCATACAATGCAATATTTATTGTGTAACAATACTCAAACTTAAAGCATGTAAAAACGCATTCAAACAAACCATTATAAACTGCCTGTCTACAGACATACGACCTTCGAACTTTGGATTTTGGTTTAATTCCCTTGACAACCAAACGTGACAGATATGTTTTGGTCGACGTGCCATCTTCACTGATCCTTGTTTATTCATGATAAAACACAAAAATCAATCCTTTACAAATCTATTGAAATCACTTATCTTTGCGATAAACTATCATGCAAATTGCTTTGTGTAAACTACAACCCTGAATTTTGTTATAGATGATAAGTTGTCAGTGTGATTGCCAACAGTTACAAAGATGATTGAAAGGAAGTCATTAATTTTCCAGCATTTTTATCCACATAATCCACACAAACAATACTTTCCCAAATTCTGTGAGTCAGCAGCATACGATTCATCAAAATATGAGCTAAAGAAAAAGTTGCCACGTTGTTTTTTTTCCCTAGAAAAAATCCACAAAATGTTATTTGTGACACCAAGGAGGTATACCCTTGGTGACACTAACCCTGTGATTTCTTTGAATGCAACCTATAAATCCTGAAACTGTGCACTATTAAAACTATAAATTCAAAATGTCAGATCTATAAAATATGTTTGAAATTCAGATCAGATTCAACTTGTCATTAAAATCCATAAAATATTCAGTATTTAAGAAACAAAAAATCCAATTCAATACAGTATAATCATATTATTAGATCCTGTCTTGCATACTATTTTTACCGTGTCAAGATCATCATCTTTCTGTCTGTAATCAAAAGCTATCAATTGCCAAGTACAGATGAACACATATTAAATAATTCATGATTATTCGCTGGTTTTACTGATGTTCAATAATATTTCTTTGTGCGGATTTAACCAAATATAGATGCAGGATAAAGAAGCCAGCAGGCGTTAATAGCTCATACTAGAGCTGTGCTGTGCATGTTGGATAATCCAATTAAACTTTACAACATTCCCTCAAAATTCTACAATGAAATTATAGATTGCATAATAAGTATCACTACCAGGAAATAGAAAACAATAATTGTTAAATTTTTCCTGTTTGTTTATATATAGAGCATTTATGTATTATATCTCAGCGATAGGATGGAAATTATCACATAAAAAGCAACAACAATTTGGAAATTGAACTGTAAATAAATTGGCAGTAAATTAAGGATGATACTTAAAAGATTTCATGTAGATGAGTAGCTGGTAGTAAGCAATGGCAGTATTTTTTTTTTTTTAAGAATGTTCAATGCAATTATATAACCTTGCTTTAATTGCTTCAAAAATGTTCTTTCTTGTCTTTAAATTTAAAAACTAATGAATGACCGCAAACAGTAATATCTTAAGACCTGAGACTTTACGACAGAAATATTCAAGGAATTAGTTTTCCAGGTTGGGGTCAAAGGATAGATTGACACCCCAACTGCAAAAACTCGGAAGCATACAATAAAGGTGACTGTGATAAGCACTCAAGTAGCTCTTAAGTACTTTTATATTTTTGTATTATATTCTGGATGCCAAACAAGTCACTCGTCGCAAATCGTGTTTTTAGAAAATGGCCAAATCATGCTGGAATGTCAAATTTTTGAAAATCTATTTTATTGCACTAAACTATTACCTTTATATACCTACACATCATTCTATGCTGTTATTTTCCCAATGTGCAATGTTAAAACAACATTTTTAAGGATTTGATGATAGTTTCTGCATGATAAATGCCTGAAATCATAAACTATGAAGGCTGATTTCTCATATATAGTTCTTTAAACAGCTGTGTGTTTAAACTCTTGTACCTGACTTCATAAGGAAATGTCCGATTTGAATGATTTTTTTACCATTTTATAGCTATTATTTTACTCTCTAACACTGTATTAATAACTCAAAATTGAATTTTGCGACGAGTGACTGGTTTGGCTTGTCTTTGCCACATATGGTGATGATGTGATGTCATCATGACCATATTTAGTCATGATGTACCTATATATGGTGATGTTGTGATGTCACTATGACCATATTTAGGCATGTCACATTTTTTGTCAAATAAACTTTAGTAGTCTGTACAGGGCTTTAACAAGGACAAGCAATGTACTCGCAGGTTTCAAACTTGCTCAATATTGCACTAATAGTCCACTCCATATGTGTGTGTGTACTAAGTCATTATGCTTTAATAGATGTCCTGCAGTTTTTTTACCAAACCACCAAATAAAAAAGATCAACTTAATAAATACCTGAGATGGGATCCAGTAAAGGAAGTTGCCAATAGCAACACCAGCTGCTGTTCCACCTCTGCCTACAGTCAGTATGACATCATCAAACCTGTCAGTCACTCCCTAAAATAATAATTCAATGAAAATGATCAATAAATATATATAATCAACCAATCAATCAATAAACCAATTAATCAATTCAATCAATTATCCCATTAATCAATCATTAACACTCTGCCCGCCAAACACGGACGCAATGCTTGACAGCCAATCAGGGAGATCTCCGTATTTCAGGTATTTTTACGGAATCCGATAGATGGGGTAATTACTGACATGTACTAACAATTTGAACACTATATTCAGTCTGGACCGTAAGTATTTCACTATATGTTTGTTTACATTAGCATAGAGCAGTATTTATTTACTTTCACAAAATCGCGATTATCTCAGCTTCCTTTTGCAAAATTGCATAAATCTCCAAAAGTGTGTCATTTTCATTTTACTGTTACGGGTCACAGACTGTGATTAGAATAAAGTGTTTGGGACCATTGTAATGTAAAGCTAAAATGTTTGTAGTTCTTGTAGTATTCACTACATGTCAATCTGATCACATACACACTCTCTACGAGCTTCGGAAAGGTGTTAAAATTGGCTAAAAATCTGGCGGTGGCTGATACTATTTTTTCAATCCCCTGGCGGTCAGAGTGTTAATGAACAAAATCAATCAAAACAATCAATCACTTTATCAATGATCACGACATCATTATATACATGCTAAAAAATGTTGCACTCCTATTTGCTACATATACAAGTGCAATGTTGCACTCACATTTGATACATATGCATACAGGTACAATATAAACCCTTTGGGAGTGGAGATGTTTTAGTTATTAAACTAATGCATGCATGATTAGAGCCCAGGATCCCTGGATTACCAGGCAAGCATTTCAACCACAGAGCTACAGTACAACACTACTCAAAATTAAACACTGTTAAATACAGTAAATGTATTCCATAATAGATCTGTTAAGATTGTGCTGGATGAAAAACCAGATATTTTAATATATTAGTTTGCTCCAATCAACTTACCTGTTCTAAGAGTTCTTGCCAGCCACACAAGTAACCATGGAGGCCAACAACATTGGATCCACCAATAGGGATTGAATATGCTTTAATACCCTTTTCCTCTCTAAAAAACAAAAATAAGGAAAAAACATATTTGGCAACATTTTAATAAAAAAAAAACATGAATATGCTTAACAGAGCCCACAAAGACACATCAAATCAATGGCAAACATTGTATAAGCCTCCATCTGTGCTGTGTTTTCAATACATGTAAAATTTTTCTACTGCTAAAATGTGTTTGTCTAACCCTGAGTTGATATCTATTATTAGCCAAAGGGCAGGTGAGGAGGTAATGCTGGGAGAGGGATGCTGATGGGCCACACAACTTACAAGAAAATGTATTTGACAGATGAAAGCAGCCGTGATTGCTGCACAACAAATGCACACATTTACATCACTTTAAACCATAACTGCAACTTCCTGCAGTCTGTCGGCAAGCCGCTGCATTCTTGGCTCAAGGTCGGTCTTCTCTTGAGCTTTTATGGGAACCAAGTACATGGATGCACCCATCAAACTGTTCAATAACATGTTCCCATGACAACCAGTCTCAGAAAGGTTCTAATAAAAGATGCAAAATTAATTGCTGAATGATCGAAAATATGAGATGAATGTGTTAAGTAATGATTTATTTTTTTTTATTATTATTTTCATTTATTTACTTGGAGCCCTGGAGAGCAGTTGGCTGGGCATAGGCAGTGAGTATAAGCACAGCCTTAAAGAAGTGGGAAAAGTCAAGGCTAGTAAAAACACTAGACTCAAATTAGACCAGCGGATAGAGGAGGCGATGTTTACACTGAATGTCATATAATGAGTATTAAGCAGTGGAAAATCAAGAAATTGAGAATAAAGGGGTCCAGGGAAAGACATTCGCAGACCAAGGGTCCAACAACCATGGTAGGGCTGAGAAAAACTATAATTGTGGCACCTCTAGATTGCTGGAAATGGCTCTCTTACACTTAAATTTGAATACAATTTTCTCCATTCTTTAAAAAGAACTTAAAAATAATATGAAGGGGCACAGGTCAGCTGAGTCCCCCCAGGGTTCCATCTTCAATCTGCCACTGATAAGTATTTACCTCTGACCTGGACCTGAGTAGAAG
>NW_022752980.1:35118-39559 GCF_011630105.1 Anneissia japonica
TAATGTGATGCAAGACATAGAGAGGGAAAATATTTTGAGTCATGAGACCCAGAACCCAGGAATCTGAAGGCAAAGCATTGTCACCACCAAGCACACCTCCACTACAATCTTAATCTTAATCTCTGATCTCACATCAGCAGTGGCAGCTGTAGGATATATTTTTTGAGCTTCCAAATGAGATTTTTTTAAGAATAGGAACCTATGGATGGCCAGAAATGACACTTTCAGACTGTGACAGACATCTGTTGGCTTGGTGTGGGCTATTTTTATATTTCTTTTTAGTTCAACTGCCCGATGTGTTCTGTCCAATGGGGGGAGGGGCTTGACCAGTCTGGTGGGGGGCTTAGGCTCCTGCTTCCCCCTCCCACACTGATTATCAGGTGTGACAAATAAATGTGATATGTCCATATTTGGGTGTAATATGTCATAATCATGCTCGTTTACGAGCACATCACACAAATTTGTCACAAAAAATTTGACAGTGTGGACACAGCTTTAAGCTCTGTTCACACTGTCAGGTTCTATGTGACAAAATTCCTGAATTTTTGTATTAAAATGAATTTAAATAATTGGAAATGATACTTTCTTTTATCTGTGACTTGATTTTTAGTATTATTAAATGATCTTATTAATTTAAATAAATGTTGATATTATCAGTGTGACTAAAGCAATATAGTATTAGACATCTAACCTTGTTACCTGATAGAACAGATCCAGTCATGTCATCTCGCTTGATATAAATATCAATATCATCTGGTATATTTGGAAGACTCCATTTATGAATAAGTGTAAATGGCTGGAAAAGCTAAAAAATATTTATTTACCCTTATTAATTGAGAAAATTAATGGAGTAACTGGCGACTAAGTGCTACCATATAGTGTATGCATTTGAAAAGTCTGTAGATTTACGTACATAAACGTACACATAAACTGATATCCAATTTTAAATTTTGAGACATATTTTGAAAATATTATTTTGATCTTAACAATTGAATTTGTTCCACAGGAACTGAATGTGTTTGAACTGGTCATCTGGCAAACTTACTGTATTCCCATCTTTTTAATAAACATTTCCTCGTAATAGAGGTTGGCTGTAGACAATATACAATTGGATTTTTTCCTACCTTAACTTTCACTAATGGAATCATTTGAAGGTGGCTTGCCCAATCAGGTGGCCTGTAACTGAGTAGTTTATTTGAATTACTCTTTGTGTGTCTGCATCTGTGATTCGTTGTTGCAAGCAGTAGATGTCTTTTTAAATGATTGATCTTCACCTGGCAAATGAGAGCCTTTGTAACTTTGAATGCAATCATCATGACATTAACATAAATTTGTTAATTACCTGTTAAAAAAAGAATTTATAAACATTTTATTAATTATTACCAAATACATTAACAAAAACACCATCATTCTTATCACTCCAATGTACCTATTTAAGAATGCAGATTTTTTTTAAAAACCCACCTCTGGCTCAGCCCTTCGGCCCTCAGATAACGCTGCGCACTATAGTTACACCCATAAATACTTAGCCACCCCCCCCCCCATAAATTATATCCCCCAGTCGGACATCTTAGCCACCCCATAAATTATATCCTAGAGCCACCACTGTCAAGGAGAAGAGCGATCTGACTTCATTTAAAACCCGACTCGGGGTCTGCAGTGCAAGAAGCAGGGACATAGCTCTTGGCCAAATGCAACAAACATTTTCATGTTACTTACAATAAGCTAGGCCTAGACTCAGCGGTGAAGCCAGAGATTTGCCGACAATGGGTCTAACGGAGGTCTGAGACAAGCAAGCGCCAATGAAGCCTCGGCCCTGAATAAAACCTCCCTTGGACCTTGTAGGGTGCACGGGGAGAGTTTTTATGGCTTAGCTAGACTAGAATGGTCCAATGTGCAATAGACCACAATAATATGACACTGTCGACAGTCAGTCAAAATAATGCCACGGTATGTTTAATTTGGATAGGTAAAAAACTATTATTTTTAATTTTGGATCCGAACAACTTAGGAGTGCGTTGAACGACAGGGGGTCTATCCAATGGGGGAATTCCCCCTGCCGCCCCAACCCCCGCTGTGCTGGAGCCACCACACCACAGACTAGGGCCAGGCTAGTTCAGAATCAGGCCTTAATTAAATAACCTCAACTGTACGTACCTGGTCTAGCCTACTACTACTTATTTTAGGCTTCCAGACCAGATAGCCAGCCCAGCCTACCAAGGCTGGACCTAGGCCTACCTACCTAGTACTCTAAGCCGGGCCCTAGCTAGGCCCCAACTAATAACAAGCCTAGCTGGGTAGGCCTAGCCTACTACTAGCCTAAGCCTCCTTCGTTCAAAATGATAGTTAATAATAATCATTAAACGTTTGACCTTAATGGCTATTTAAAGTATCAAATGAATGACTCCTTGTTTACTGTACGCTACGTACTACAGTTTTTGGGGGCCGGGGACAGAAACGGCCTCGAGTCGTCGAAGTGGCCGTAAGTCTATAAACAAGTAATTTGTATGGAGCGCCAGGCGTGCAGTGTCCAATCGTTGTGTATGTTGGACAATTAAGCCGCCTACAGTAGGTATCAGACTGCGATGAAAACTGTTTAATAAATTATCAAATCAATGTCTAATTGATGTTTTCCTAACTTGTGTTGTGTTTGTTATGACCCATTATCAGTTGTTACATTAAATGCAATTTAAAGGATTAACAAATATATACCTCTATAAGTTTTTTCCCTTTGGTTTAGGCAGGCTTATTGTAATTAAAAAACAAAACAAAACTTAAATTTTTGGTTTGTACCTGTTTTATATTTTATCTTTATGATAAATTACATACATTTCCGAGTGACATTTTTCAACTGTGTTATTAGAAACATGTTTTCGCAAATATATTTAAATTTATTAGACTTCTCTCTCAAAAAAAAGGTAACATCGTCACAAAAATAAAAACAATAAAGAAATGCGTTGTGTCTTATTTTGTACTAATTTTATATTCATTAATAAACTACAGTAAGACTTCTACATCCTTCCTTCTATCGCGCAGCCAGTGACGTGTGTGGATGGGGTTTGTACCTTTGTACGTTTGTGTGGGCGAATCTCCTCCGATCAACGCATGCGAACTGACTGACATACAGTAATTGCCCTCTCCCTCTCTCTCAGAAAAAAAAAATGGAAACTTAGGTTTTCTTCGTCTGTAGGCCTGTCTTGCCAATATAAGAGCGTGTGAACAGGCACAGTGCGGTGTGAAATTGTCCAAAAATATCAGGGGCCGATCCAGAAATTTTCTGACGGGGTTGAGGTGGGGGGGGGGGCAATAGGCTATAGTCCACACTCACCTCAGTCCCACTATGGTTGGGGCTGAAATGAGCAAATTTTAATAATAGGCCCCCCCTCCAGACGGGTGGAAAAGACACTCTCAGGATCGACATTTGAATATTTTATCTCATTTTTTTAAATGTTTACAATGTATGGGGGTCCTTGCCGGCTGAGCAACCCACCTCTACTGGATTAATATAATATATGCCATGCAGTCGATGTCAGTGACACATTATGCTGTTATGTATCAATAAAGCCCTTTTTGGATCAGGGTGCTATAGAGCGAGGACGTACTGGACCATATGCGTAGGGGCACCAAAGTGGCCCCTAAGGGTTGGTGGCCCTGAGAACCGCCACACGAAGTGCATGCGTTACGCCACTGAGCATGGATAGCTGTTCTATAACAGCTGGTATTCCGGCTAAAAAAACTCAGTCTTTGTTCTCCGTCTTTTGACATTTTTTACATCCTGATATGAAATCGCTGTAAAAAATCACCGTCGACCGGGGATAGTAGCATAGTGTTCGTCAATCAATAAAAAATTCAAAATTAGTGAGCGGTAAAATAATCGAGCTCTCCTTTTGCCCACTGCTGGATATGCCACTGAACTCACGGTACCTTTTTTCTCCTTACCCCCTCCCCCCTCTATCATTATCATCATTATTATTAATCATTCACATCATCATCTCCATATCAGCATTATAACCATTGAATACTACTTAAGCATTTTCCTCTCTTTTTTCTTTTTATTATTTATCGCTAAATTTCAATCTTCAAAAGGCGTAATTACAAGAATACAAGCTCAATAATACAAATCTATTTACCATTTTGATCATTTTCTTGTTGCTATGAAACTTATCATTTATTGCAATAGACCTAAATATTTTTATTACTATAATCATTATTATTGCTACTATTATTATATACATGTTTCTCATTCCAAAGTGACAGTCATTGGTATCCATAAATTACAGCTATATATAGCTTAAATATTATGGGAGAAGAAATGAGGCTAGAGCCCCAGCCCACCCCCGCCCCCAAAGGGACAGAATAAAGGGAAAGGAGGAAGTGGGGAGAGTAAAAAATCGTATCAAAAGCTCTGCATGATACCATTTCTCTATGTACTGTACTCTAT
>NW_022752980.1:40051-43025 GCF_011630105.1 Anneissia japonica
TTAAAATTGAAAACATCAGAAATTCACGAAAAGTAAAATATTATATTATACAGTACTACATCAATTTAAATAATTGTTTCATTATCGAATTTACAAATACACAACAAAGAAAATCCATGCATTGCACAAAATTTTGATTCAGTTATGATGACGTCAGTGAGCCAGTTCCATGACGTCGGTTGAGTGTTGTACATCATAGTACAGTAATATCTAACCATACCTCCTTCGCCTTTCCATGCCTGTAGGCGTATTCGTTTAGTTTATAAATCTTAGCCCCATATATTTGTCAATGTCATTTAAAGAAGCACCAGCAGCGTGTAGCATTGCTCTCACTTTCTTCCATTCGATCTCAAATTCTTTATTTGACATTCTACTTTTGGGAGAATGTGCAAGCGTTGTGTTCCTGTAGCGATGGATGTGTACCAAGCTATGCAGTATATCTGGGTTGTTCCAAAATGAGTATGGAATGCTACAACAACAGTTACGGATTATCAAATACATAATTGAGATATCGAACGTGTCAATGTCAGCTGTTGGTGTGAACATCTTTGCGTTCTGCTCATGAGTGATTTTTACATTTTTGAAGCTACCTCTTCGTTTCTCATTCATCAGATATCGTCCAACTTCTTTTTTGTCTAGTTTAGTAGCCTTGTTTTGTTTTGTCTTGCCTTGATTAGCAACCTCCAAGAAGTATTCTCTCATAGTTACAGTGCCGACATCAACGACAGCTGATAGAATAACTTGGAAATTTCTGATTTCTTCAACGTTTTCCTGCTCAAACCCTATTATAAATAAAAAGGTAAAATCAAAATTAGGAAATACAGTAACGTTTAAAACAACTGGTTAATTTATGTTACTAGTTGGTTTCAATGGCAATACCTTTAGTTGCAATTTTAAATATTCATTCTTTAGCAGTTTTGTATGTTATCAATCGGATAGAGCTGCCTGATGCAATATAGAAATTAATAATATCAAATTCATTTGTTCCATATTTCAAAGTACAAATTCTATGAAGTAAGTTTTACCTCTAACTGGTTGTGCTATGCTTAGCTTGCGGTATTTCTGAATGTCTTCATTGCTAACTCCGATATTTCTAAAGATCGTGGCAAGTTCCTTCCACTGTGTCTCAAACTCTACATCTGTAGTCCTGTTGCTATGACTGTCTAGAGTGCTTTCTTTGTACAGTTGAATGCGTCTTAAATTTGCCAGTTCGGATTTGTCTTGAACATCTGGTGGATTGTCCCAGAATTTATCGCCTTGAGGACTAAAGCAATGTTGAATTAAGGACATCAGGATGGTAATATCGAACGAGTCGATGTCCACATCGTCAATGAAGATCTTTGTTGCTTCGTATCCAAAGTCTACTTTCTTTAAAGGTCCATTTTTTCTCTGCCATGACAGGAACTTTCCGACCTCATGTTTGCCTCTCAGCTTACCTTTCCTCATGAAATACTTTTGCATTTTCTCTGTTCCCAGGTCAGTGGTTAATACTTGGAGGGCGTAGGAATTCCTGATTTCTTTGCTGAAGCTCAAATCTAATTAATAACAAATTCAGGTTTTAAAGCATGCAAATAAAATTTAAACAAATGTTTCTAAATTAACTTTTTTACAATTCGAATCATGTACTGTTTAACATAATACAAGCTTAGTATATACTNTATAAGGATCTGTCTCTTATACACATCTAGATGTGTATAAGAGACAGCAAGCGTAGTATATACTGAGCATTGAAAATAATATATCCAAATTCAACGACGGCGGAACGTTTTTGAAAGTGGGGGGGGGGGCATTTCATAAGGTCCAGTATGCAAGCAAAGCGAACATCTAGGCTGAGATCCCGCGGGACACTAAGGGAGCGAAGCTACACATTTTTTTGATGAAGTTTGGTGAATTTGATTAGTTATTTTACAGGCATCAAGCTACTGTAATATGACTTCATACTTGTTGTTATTTTTTTAGTGGCGGAATGAGGGGGGCAATGGGGGAGGGGGTGTTACTTTCACAGGTAAAGGATCTACTATTTTTTGTGACATTGGCACCTCTAGATGGCCACCAGATGCACTACCAGACATAAAATTTAAATATAATTTTCTTAATATCTCACATTAAAAAAATTTTTTTTACAATTTATGGGGGGGGGGCAACTAAGCCCTCTTGAATCTGCCACTGGGTACTTTCGCAGATGGAGGATTTATACCACCTCAGCTCCACCATGCTTGGGGCAGAGGTAAGAACATTTTTGATTATGGCACCGCTAGATCAGAAATTGCACTCTCAGACTTCGCCATTGATTTCCGAGCAAAGTCGAAGTCGGGATTGCTTCCACGATCTCAATGAATTATTAATCATGAGGGTTATCCTTGATATGGGTATTCTCCAACGAAACCTTCACTTTCCCCCCGATGGATAAAAATTACCCTTCTATAGTAGCCCGGAAATGAGAGGCCTACTCCAACTGTGGCGGGTCCAGGAAGTCAAAATAGAAGGGACCCAGGGAGGGTCTTTTACTAATGGAATGTTCACCCACTTCAGCACCACGACAGTTGGGGCTAAGGGAAAAAATATGATTATGGCACCTCTAAATGGTCAGTGGCATTCTCAGATAAACGTTGAATACAATTTTGTCTGTTTTCTTTATTTTTTTTTTATAATGGCTAAAAATTACTAATTCTATAGTAACCCTGAAATTATTATAGGCCTACTCCAACTTTTATGACACCTCTAAGTGGTCAGACTGTCTCTTATACACATCTAGATGTGTATAAGAGACAGGTCGACTATACCACACCACCACAACGCACACACATGGCCCTTATCAAAATTATTCACTAGATCCGGCCGGGTTCAGTAGTTGAAACCCAAAAAATGGAAAAACAAATCTTATATTTAAAAAATATCGATTAAAAAACGAAACATGTAGCCTTTAAGTACATTGAAACAAATGAAAATAGACATAATTATCAGCAAATCTGAT
>NW_022752980.1:43387-46876 GCF_011630105.1 Anneissia japonica
TATTAATAATAAAAATGAAATTGCGAAAATGTTTGTCACTGATGTTGGGAACAGTCAAAAAAGTTGGGGGGAGCCAGGCCCATCCAGTAGAAAAAGTGGGTGGGCCAATTTCCCCCTTGGCCCCCCCCCCTCACTTCCGCCACCATTGTCCAAATTAATGTATCAAGCAATACTATTTTTACAATCCTTCAATCTTAATAGTGCTAGTTCATTATGAATAATTGTACAATGTAAGTTAACAAAGGCTTAGCCAAGTAAAAATTGGTTAAAGTCATCACTTATTATTCACAATCATGTGATGGGTGCACCGTTAAGATTCTTAATACTCAATTTATACAAAAATACATAGGCTTAATACCTGCTTGAAATAATGCCTGTATTTTAGCTGTTGGCATTGCATTTGTCTTGCATTGAATAAAGTTGGAATTTAAGCACTTTTCTAAACTTTGCAAATGGAGCTTTCCCTGGATCAAACCAATTACTGAGCAAACTGGACACAGAATGCTTAAGGTTGAACTGACGCCATCTTCAGAAGGATAGAAGTCATAAAGATGACGCTTAAGAACATGTAAGATCTTTAAAAATAAATGACATTTAAAGTTATGGCATACAGTGTTGAAAATATAAAATACACATCGATTCAATTTCTCATTAATTAAAATTAAACCTGTAAGGCAATATTGCTTCAATACAATATTGGTGTAAAAAATAAATTGTAAAATCTCAAAAAAAAGAAAAACTTCACCAAAAACACATTGGTAGAAATGACTGTATATATAATATAAATATAACTTAAAAGTAATAAACCATAAAACAATGGTTACATATATTTTAGCAAACAATTTCTTTACATAAAAAATACAGAAAACTATTGCTTTTAAATGGAAATTAAACGATCACATAAAATTACAGGACATATACAACAGCAAAAATACCAAAGGCATTTAATAAGAATACTTTATGATTTGAAAAGTTGATTTGAAAACGATAAATAAATGTTAACACGCACAGCCCTAATAGTATGATTACTGTAATTGAAGCAGTTAATAATCATAAAGATTACCTCCATGCAGGCGATAGGTGTTGGCTTTGATGCTGGATTTCTTTTACCTTCTTCATCTATCTCTGTTCTCCGTTTTATTTCCAACTGTTCATAGAAAAAGAACCCGTATAATTAGGTATATCAGATAACATATATTTCTTTAAAAATTATTGTTGGTTGGATTATGGTTGGATTTGGGCGATGTAGTCATATTCATACTATCTGCTCTGTATCCTCACCATCATTCACAGTCAATCACGTATTTTTGTGGGAATGGGGAGCGCATGCCTACGGATTTACGTTCCTGAGCCAACAATATAAATTTATTAAGCATAAATATTAGTCTGGTAGTTAAAATGATGTCAACACTTTATTATCGCAACAGGGCAAATCCAGAATTTTTCAAACAGGTTAGGGGAGGGGGAGGAAGATCACAACATTTCAGAATATATAAGTGAGTAGCGCTTCTTTAAATACATAGCATTGATGTGTTGAAATTTTAAAATTTAATGACAAAACACTCCCTCTGTGCTCCCCTGCTGGACCCGCGCCTGCGCAGTTACCTAGCGTTCCCTCAATTTCTCACGGATCCTCCATCATGAATAGTTAGTAGTATGAATGAAGTAGCATAAAATAGACCAACGGAATGTGTTAATTTTCTGAAAAAACATGATTACCTTCAGTGACCGCTTGTTGTTAATGCACACAAATCCGAGTCTCAAGTAATGCATATCGTCAAAATCTATTTCAGCCTCATTCTGAAACAATTCTGGGTTTCCACTACATGCTTTGTCCTGACTGAGATCTAGGAATTTAACTACCAAGAGGTTGTACACAGCGTCAGGGAGAAAGTCTTTGGGGGTCACATAAACCGATACCGTCTGCTCGTCGTCTTTCCCAACATTCAAGTTGCCTGTTTTAAGGCTCATCCTAGAAGGAACGATGAACATTCTACTGCCTTTCTGAGATCCCTTGGATAAAAAATTAAAACATAAACATAAATATAAAATTAGATAGTCATACAAGCTGTACGAGTGGAGGCTTAAAGTTGTGCCATGGACAAAAACAGTTCGATATAATGGTTAACAAATACTGAAAAGATATAGCTGCAGAAATTGCGTTTTTCTTTGTGTCAATTATGTATTAAAATATATAATACCGGTATGAAATAAACATATAATAAACATATTAATAATACATATGATATGAATACCTTTTCAAAGAGAAGTCCAAATGTCTTCATAATTTCAATGAAGTCTCCAAAGATGACGTCATTCTCATCAGAACTGGCAGTAAGCTCATTTCTCCACAAATGACGAACTAGTTGTTCCGCAAGAAACCCTTCTTCAACGAACTTACGCCAATACTGTATCATTACTGGAGCGGTCTATATAATGATTACACGAAGGTTATAAAATGCTGAATACAATAATTATCAGAAAAAATATCAGTTTTGTTTCTAGAGGGTACGTGGCGTGGAAGGTGCGTGGGATGCAAGGAAAGGGAATGCATGGGAGGGGTTCACCCAGAAAAAAGTACTAGGCCCCAGTCACACCTTTAAAAAACAATAACAACGCTCAAGTATTAAAAAAAATTCACGTTATTTGGCGAGCTAGCGCCCGTAGTCATCAACCTTTCCTACCCACAGTTAACCATCCCCACCCTATCCCACCTCATCTTCCCCTCCATTTCAAAATACGCCACTGAAACAGAATAGTGATTACGTCAATGCTATTCGTGATATTATTGAGCCTATAATATATTTATACATCGGCTTATTCTCTACTGCCATCATTATTTGATGTATTGTAAATGTTAACAGCATCAAAACTTAATGGTTTCTAAGTATGTTTAGTCCTATCAAATGACCTAACTAAGTACATTTACAAATATAGTAATAATCCATAGACTAGAACTTTGATTATTAAAATAATATACCCAGCAAATTAATTTCATCATAGAACTACAATGTAACCCCCTTCCTTAATAAGCATAGCCAGGTGGTAAATGATTACTAATTGGATTGGACTTTAGTGGAGATGTGCGCTTAATAAATCTTATTATTATTATTATTATTATTGGATTTATTCGGTGTAAACGCAAGGATAGCCCACGAAAGTCTAGAAGACTTATTTCCAGTGGGATACTTCTAGTGGTAATTGATCAGTACACCGGGAGCCGGTTCGCGCTACTGTAAATTGTATTTCAGCCCTCCAGCTGAAACACACTAAGAGGCAGTCATGGGAATTGAACCGGGGATCTAGGGATCTCCACGGTCAAGTGGACACATAGTGGCTACCACCAAATTAGCCGACTGAGCTAAGCTGCTCTCTCATGTACTTTACACACCAAGTGTATACCGACGTGTATGTAATAATACTTTACACACCAAGTGTATCGGCGTGTATGTAATATGTGTTTGTAAGTTTATCTATAGAATATTGCAC
>NW_022752980.1:46965-53232 GCF_011630105.1 Anneissia japonica
TAAATATTATTATAATAATTATCATAATGAGTGAAAGTATTAGGAAAATTTCGGAACGGGACTGAACGTTAGGATTTTCACCCCATGGCCTAAGTGGGCGAATACAGGATGATTCCAAGATCATTAAGGTAATTGAGGACGTGGATGACGTTGTCTTCATTTATACCACATTGATCAGCAATCTTAGCGATCTAAAGTATTAAGGAACATTTAAATTGACGGAGCTATCACAAGAACACAAAATAGATTAATCATTTACAGTAACAGATTCTAGATACGATTATTAAAATTGCAAATACAAATATGTCCACACGAGAGAAATGTTCACGCGAGAGAAATGTCCACACTGGAGAAATGTCCACGTTAGAGAGTGTCTATGCTAGAGAAATGTCCACACTGGAGAAATGTCCACGCTAGAGAGTGTCGGTGGTCTACGCTAGAGAAATGTCCACACTAGAGAAATGTCCACGCTAGAGAGTATCTACGCTAGAGAAATGTCCACACTGGAGCAGCTATAGCTCAGTCGGGTAAACTGGCGGTAGGCACTGTGTGTGCGCCGAACCGTGGGGATAAATCTGTACATAGGTCACCTGGTTCAATTTACATCACTGCCCTTCTTGTGTTTCAGCTGAAGGGATGAAATGCAAGTTCACCACCAGCGTAGGCCGTTCGTCCCATGTACAAAGGGCCCATGTTAAAGAACGGAAAAGATTGGGGATTGTTATTCGATGTGCTGCTAAAAAGTAAGTCTCATGATTTTCGTCTGTTATCCTTGTTGTGCATCACATCGGAATAATCCAATGAAATCCAATATCAGTTTTCAATAAACGTAAAAGTAGGGTTTAATGCAAAACATAATCAGAAATTATATACAGTAATTCATTAGTAGTTGCCAAATAGCATACGAGGCCTACCTTATCTAAAGACATGCGCAGAGTTGTTTTCCCGGCTTCTTGTACCTCAATTTGGAAGTCCATCCAATTTAATGGAACAGTTCTTGCCATTGACTTCATGAAACCGCCTACTTTTATTTTCAGTCTTTGAATCCCTTCATCCAGTGCTGTGGTGTTGTCTACGGCATACCTCTCACGATCTACGTGACGTTCGTATGGTGTTCCTTCGAGCTCCTTAAATATTCTGTCGAACATGTCATCAACCTTTGAATAGAAGAATTTATAGTAGGTGTAAATGAATATATCAATGAATTTTGAAACAAATAATATAGTAAACACTCACAGACCTACAATATATTATCTCTTATACACATCTAGATGTGTATAAGAGGTCCCAATCAGACTAATCGTCGGAGATGCTATAATTCCATTGATCAAAGGTTTCTCCTCTGAGCCACGTAGCAGTACAGCATACTCATATATCAGCCTTATCCAAAATATGATCATTTGCAGATTTGTCATCTCAAAATGTCCCTGCATATAAACAATATCGTCAGCATAATTTTTTAAATAAGGTTATGGATAAATTGATATACAATTAATTACAGGCTGAAAATAATTATTTCAGGAATGGGTTTTTTCCCACTCAATGCATTTGATAATTTGTTTTACTTTTTTCTTATTATTGATTAAACTAAATAAAGTTAAACAATTGAGTTCCTTAAATTAGAATTAGAATATTTAAATGGTTTACTTTTTTGGGATCTCTTCTTTTTGCCAGCTTATCCAAAGCATCTACCAAACTGAAAACAACTCCATAAGAATTTCCATCTGTAATAAAAATCTGGAAAGAAATAGGATATACAAACTGTGAGAAAGTATTGTATTTATAACAAAGAGAGGTAAACAGCGGCGTATCTAGGAATCTTGAAGTGGGGAAGCTGATTGGAAGCCCGAAAGTGAAGCGGGAAGGGGTGGGGGACTCGATGATCAGATTGGGGCGCTAACTCTCAAAATAAGGTTAATTTAGGTGTTTTTTAACAACGCACCACTTGAACATGATTGCGTTTCTAACACCCCCTACACGCCACTGCTGCAGTAATTTCAGCAAAATAATATTTTGTATTCAATGCAGTGCAATTGTTATACAACACACTGGTACTGGTACGGGCATTTATAATGCGCCTCTTTCTTGCGGTTATAAAGCGCAGTTCCTTTCCCTGGTCATTGGGTCCACATGCTAAGTGTTGCTGCTGGTAATCAGCGCAGGAGCAGGCAACCCCACCAGGTACCTAGTTATACTCCTGGTTGGAGAGAAGCAATGCAAATAAAGTGTCTTGCTCAAGGACACAAGCGAAATGCACAGCGAGGGATTGACACCTGTTCCCCGTTGCGCCAAACTGTTTCTATAAACACAATATCATACTGATGATGACATAATTAATGTCGAAATATTGAATCCCAACACGATGGCGTGTATTTCAATACTTGGAGTATGTATTATACTTTCCAATATCATACAATCACATCCTTTCAGTACTGCGTGCATAATGATGATAGATTTTCGCAGTAATGCACAAATTAGTGATTGCGTGACTGTATAAGGATTTTTACTGAATGTGCATTAAAAAAAATATATATATATAGGGGCCTAGTCTGATACGCTTTGCGATCCATAGTCATAACGCGCGTATAATCGTTCACTTTAAACATCTTTGAACTGCTTGTTTATTCTTCATACATTTTTCTTCGATTTTAAAGTCTCTGCTTCCATAAAAATCCACAAGCAAACATGGAAGATTCAGAAATTCAACGTCTTATCGTTTTATAAAATTCAAACGCGAATCCGGTTGAGGAATAGAAGGAAGTGCTATTTACGCCCTCCCACCCCCCACCTTTTTTGCCACTAATAGTTTACAAGTTAAATGCATATCAATGTTACGAGCTACTCACTTTTGAAACTTTTGATCCCCCCCCCCCCACCATTTGACAAATTTTAGATTCCACCCCTGGAATCGCCACTTACTCGGTGAGTAATGAAATATTCAAGTTGGCCGGCATAGTCCCATATGCAAGTTACATCACTCGGTTCAGAACTCTTGTTGGCAAGTTTGTCGATGACTTTCTTGCGCATTTCATTAAGTTGATTGGTCGATACTCGCATTTCATGAAGCAGACCGGTAGATTCTCCCCTGTCTTCAGATATAGTTTTTTCTGAAAATAATTTGATAGTTAAATCAACATCAACAAGGGTGACAGCACATTTTTTTAAATATAGGCCTATAAAGACATGTTTCGACGTGTCACACATCATCATCAGGTAATAATGCTTAAGCTACTACCGGTTTATATACTACTGGTCAGATGTAAGACAAACACGAACATATTAAGGCAAGTCATCAGAGGCCATGAATACTATGGTAAGTCATGTATATAAGAATTAGAATGAAAGAGTGATATTGTAATGAATTGTTTATTTTTTTATGTAATTTATTGTGGTGATGATGGAAGTTGTATTCATTGTTAAGATGATGATTATGATAATAATAAATGATGATAATGATGGTGATAGTGACGATGATGATGAGGGTGGTGACAACTTTAATTATGATGCTGATAATAATGATGGTTAAAATGTTGAGGATGATATTAATGACAAAGACGATGATATAATGATAAAGATTATGATGATGATGATAATACTCATAATTCTAATATTATAATCGTTGACATTTTACACATATTATGCATATCCAGGAAACAGGAATGCTTTATTTATTTCACAATTCAAAATCAAATAAGCGGTCTAGATTTAACGCAACCAGTAGTGTAATGCCCATGCGTTCTCGTGTGGCGGTCCGCAGGGCCCCGACCCCTTGTGGCCCCACTCATATGGTCCTCGATCTTTTGACCAAAAAAGGTTTTATGAATACATAATTAATAGCATAATGTATCTCTGACATCGACTGTATGACATAGGCCTATATCATATGCCTATATTATAGGCCTATTGTGGAGGATTAAAGGGCGTCCTGTCGGCCCGGAGCCCCAACTAAATTTGTCATTTTTTTAATGGAGATGAAAATCAAATTATATTACAATTTTGAATCTGTGGCATTTCCCGCCATCCAGAGGTACCACAATCATAAACGTTATTAGATCAGCCTCAACCAGGGCTGATGTGGTTTACGCTCAATCTCTCAAAGTTTATCCCTGGTCATCTCTATTTAAAATTCCTGGATCCATCACTGATATTATATCATTTTATTCGTCGTTAAAAAAATAGAATAACAAACGTGGGGTCCGAACCAAAGGGGCCGACTATAAGGCCTCGGTCCTAGTCCCAGTTTGGTAGTGTTCACGGGAGAATTTTCAGAGCTTAGCATGGTCCAAATTGTGCTTTTAGACTATACAACGATTGGCAATCAAAATAACGTTATTTGCATACCTTAGGCAAATTAAATATTTGTAAATCTTTCATCCAACGACATCGTTGAGACGTCGGACGAAAGGGTGTAAGGCCGACGGGGGAAATTTCCTTCCCCCTCCCCCGTGGCGCCAACACACATGTGGTGCCCAGTCTCAGAAGCCACAGGGCCCCGACGGCATCGTCACGCCACTGAACGCAACAAAAACAATAAATAGAAATGGATCATATGAACTCACAACTTATACAAAAAACAAACCCAAGTCGAGCAAAACTAGATTAACATTAATAAATATCTACCTTTAAACCGTCTGATAAACACAGGGGATAAAGATGACTTTTTTCTGGGATCAATTTCTGATACAGATGCAGCTGATGTTCCTTCGAGAGGAGATGCGGACGTAGATGGAAATGCTATACTTCCACGATCAGATGAGGACGTAGAAGCAGTGAAATCGAACGTCTTTGCTACATTCGTAGCGATAGCGTGTTCGCGTATCTGTTTAGTTCGTTCAATCTCTGTAGAATGGCACAGCAATGAGAAGTTATCGAAAAAATATATATCAAATTGAATTAACAAAATAGGCCTAAGTATTTATTGTAAATATTTTAAAATGTTCTGAAGGTTGTTAAACGACATTACCGGTGTACATCAAGTTTCTTATTTATAGAATCATACCGTCTACATCTTTCTGCTCCTCCCATATGCTGTAATCCTCACCGACAGTTTGAAAGACAGTTTTAGTTGCAACAATACCATCGGTTGAGGGCTCTTCCTTATTAAATCTATTATTGAAATTTGCAATGTTATAATAAATATAAAGATAATTGAGTCAATTACAGGATCTATAATTGAATACAGGAAAGTTAATATTTACTTTTTAATATCGGGGAATATTTTTTCTCATTCGAACTTACTTTAAAGTTAATAAAAATTAATTACAAATTCACATGTGAAGAATATAGATATGGAATTAAAGGTTTATTTTTAATTATAGCTCATAACAGGCAATGCGTCGTTCGTAGACATACACTTATGATATCATCATCGGTGTCAAGCATATATATTTATACAGTAGGGCCTAAGACATGCCACACATCAGCTGTCATATAGAAATTGAAACATAGTACTGAGAACAGTACTATCATGGACCTGGATAAGAGGGTACAGTACTACTAATTGGTATACGGACTATCTGTGTGCAAATCTTCAAGTGAGAAATGATGTTTGCCCTGGCAAAATATTTCGAAACGATCAGCATAAAAATTGGTATTGTGCTCAAAAACAAATTTAGGATTAAAAGAAAAAAAAATATGCGGAACTCTCATTTACAAAGATAACCATAGTCAATCGTGAAAAATAATGTTTGACCATCAGGCAGGCTGTAAAATGTAAAGGCGTTGTAAAAATAGCGGAACGTACTGGAGGGCATTTATGTGATGGATTGATGATTTTGCCCAGTATTCCATTATGAGCACTGTATTGACGAATTAAAATAACAGCAACCAATAATAATATAATTATAATCAAAAACTCAAAAACAATCTTTTGTGGGAAGACTAGACACTTTGAAATTTTATGTCTTTTGAAAAATTAAGTGACTACAGTGTTTTAGTATTATAGGCCTATTTAATATTTATCGATTACGTTACTGTCTCTTATCCACATCTAGATGTGTATAAGAGACAGGGATTAAAGGGCGTCCTGTCGGCCCGGAGCCCCAACTAAATTTGTCATTTGTTTTAATGGAGATGAAAATCAAATTATATTACAATTTTGAATCTGTGGCATTTCCCGCCATCCAGAGGTACCACAATCATAAACGTTATTAGATCAGCCTCAACCAGGGCTGATGTGGTTTACGCTCAATCTCTCAAAGTTTATCCCTGGTCATCTCTATTTAAAATTCCTGGATCCATCACTGATATTATATCATTTTATTCGTC
>NW_022752980.1:53854-56044 GCF_011630105.1 Anneissia japonica
GCGCCAACACTGTGGGGCCCAGTCTCAGAAAGCCACAGGGCCCCGACGGCATCGTCACGCCACTGAACGCAACAAAAACAATAAAAAGAAATGGATCATATGTACTCACAACTTATACAAAAAACAAACCCAAGTCGAGCAAAACTAGATTAACATTAATAAATATCTACCTTTAAACCGTCTGATAAACACAGGGGATAAAGATGACATTTTTCTGGGATCAATTTCTGATACAGATGCAGCTGATGTTCCTTCGAGAGGAGATGCGGACGTAGATGGAAATGCTATCCTTCCACGATCAGATGAGGACGTAGAAGCAGTGAAATCGAACGTCTTTGCTACATTCGTAGCGATAGCGTGTTCGCGTATCTGTTTAGTTCGTTCAATCTCTGTAGAATGGCACAGCAATGAGAAGTTATCAAAAAAATATATATCAAATTGAATTATCAAAAGAGGCCTAAGTATTTATTGTAAATATTTAAAAATGTTCTGAAGGTTGTTAAACGACATTACCGGTGTACATCAAGTTTCTTATTTATAGAATCATACCGTCTACATCTTTCTGCTCCTCCCATATGCTGTAATCCTTACCGACAGTTTGAAAGACAGTTTTAGTTGTAACAATACCATCGGTTGAGGGCTCTGCCTTGTTAAATCTATTATTGAAATTTGCAATGTTATAATAAATATAAAGATAATTGAGTCAATTACAGGATCTATAATTGAATACAGGAAAGTTAATATTTACTTTTTAATATCGGGAAATATTTTTTCTCATTCGAACTTACTTTAAAGTTAATAAAAATTAATTACAAATTCACATGTGAAGAATATAGATATGGAATTAAAGGTTTAATTTAATTATATCTCATAACAGGCAATGCGTCGTTCGTCGACATACACTTATGATGTCATCATTGCAGGTATATAAATTTATACAGTTGGGCCTAAGACATGTCACACATCAGTTTGTCATATAGAAATTGAGACATAGTAAAGAGAACAGTACTACGAAGAACCTGTATAAGAGGGTACAGTACTACTAACTATCTGTGTGCAAATCTTCAAGTGAGAAATGATGTTTGCCCTGGCAAAATATTTCTAAACGATGAGCATAAAAAACAAATTTAGGATTAAAAAAAAAAAAATATGCAGAACTCGCATTTATAAAGATAACCATAGTCAATCGGTGGGAAACATAATGTTTGACCATCAGGCTGGCTGTAAAATTTAAAGGCGTTGTAAAAATAGCGGGACGTACTGGAGGGCATTTATGTGATGAATTGATAATTGTGCCCCGTATTCCACTATGAGCATTGTATTAACGAATTAAAATAACAGCAAGCAATAATAGTATAATTATAATCAAAAACTCTAAAACAATCTTTTGTGGGAAAACTAGACACTTTGAAATTTTATGTCTTTTAAAAAATTAAGTGACTACAGTGTTTTAGTATTATAGGCCTATTCAATATTTATCGATTAAGTTATTCCTCCCACGCGAGTTTAAAATTAATTATTAATAATCGTCATCCTTAACTTTTATTATTTAAACATTTAAAATCTAGAACTGACTCTTCGAAATTTTCAATTCCAACTAGATTTGTGAATTTGTGGAATAACCTCCATCCGGATATTCGAAATTATTTCATTATATCTAATAGTTTTGTTTTGTTTAAATGTAGCCTAAGTTAAAAAAATATTTGAATGATTTTTAAACGTTTGATATTGATTTATTATTATTATTATTATTATTATTATTATTATTATTATTATTTTTATTAACAATAATAATAATAATAATTATTATTATTATTATCATTATTATTATTCTTATTTTATTCATTTTTTCTGGGAGCAGCACGTGTTTTGTTTAAATGTAGCCTAAGTTAAAAAAATATTTAAATGATTTTTAAACGTTTGATATTAATTTATTATTTTTATCATTATTATTATTAATATTATTATTATTAATAATAATAATAATAATAAAAATATAATTATTATTGTTAATAATAGTAATAATTATATAATAATTATTATTATTAATAATAATAATAAAAAATCAATATCAAACCCAGAAAAAAAGGAAAAAGGAATAATAATAATAATAATAATAATAATAATAATAATAATAATAATAATAATAATAATAATAATAATAATAATAATA
The DNA here is from genome assembly GCF_011630105.1 of Anneissia japonica. Classification (NCBI taxonomy): domain Eukaryota; kingdom Metazoa; phylum Echinodermata; class Crinoidea; order Comatulida; family Comatulidae; genus Anneissia; species Anneissia japonica. The sequence goes on from NW_022752980.1 coordinate 56,028, forward strand.
ATAATTATTATTATAAA
>NW_022752980.1:56294-58782 GCF_011630105.1 Anneissia japonica
CAAGCGCGTGCACGACAAAAAGCAAAGAATATTGAAAGTTAAATTGCAGTAGAAAACGCACGGACTGTACTGCACGTAAAAATATTGAAACCGATTAAAAAGGAAGGCAAGGAAAATAATGATCCATATAATATAAAAATACAATTTTATAGAATTAATACAAGGCATTTTGTTGTACTTACTCTTTTCCCAGCATGGCTTTAACACAAGAGGTTTTACCGGAACCCTCTTGACCAAGAAACATCAGTCTTGAATTAACAACTGTTATTTCACCGTTTTTAAGTGCATCTTTGAATGCTTTGACCGCATCAGGACCCCTGGATAAAATCTCTGACGGAATTGATAGTCCTAATTCATATACAAAAAATATATTTAGTATTTTGTTTTTTGATACTGATTATATTTTTGATTATTTATTTACGATGAAATAAACCTTTTTACGATAATCATAATGTGGAAATAGTAAATTAATTGTGTAGAATTTCAAATTAAAAAAAAATAAATGTCAAACGTAATACGGGTGTATGATAAGTACTGTTTTAAATAGAGTTTGAAGATTTGATTCCACAGATATTTAATAAGTCAATCAACGTACTTTCAAGTAATTCTTTTAAATCTTGTTTCTTTTTACTTCTCGTGGTTTTTTCGTATCTTTTACATTTATTTTCATCATACAAATCAAGAGGCGTCTTTCCTTCCTGCAATAACAGACACGAGCACGCGATGATTCATTCCATTGCAAGACAATTAAAAACGAAATAAACAGAAAGCAGTGATATATTTTAGTTAAATACTCAAAGATAATAATAAAACTAATATTATATCTAACGAACACTCGACAATGTTATCATCACGACATTATAATTATGTTGTAAATTACCATCCAGTTAATTGATAATAAACATTATTAAACTCATACTTCTAAAACTTTTTAAAAATCAACATTATTACTCGTATGATTTTTTTTTCGATTTAATTTTGTTTGAATTAATATTTATTACGTTGGTTTTAATTAGTAAAAATGTTTCAAGTAGTTTCATATACAGTTGTTGTATTAAGGTCATTGACTGATATTCTTTTGATGCATTTCATTTTTCTGTACATTACCGTCTCTTTTATTATCACTGACGCGCCAAAGGTGATATTGATAATTGCGACTTCCTTGTGTTGCTCGTGCGTCAGCCCCTCATTCTGTAGACAGTAATGTAGTGGTGTGCGTCCATACTGCAATGAAATGATAATCAACATCAAGTTTGTTGAACACGCACAACCCAAGAATATCAATTAACAAATATTACGCAAACGTAAAAGTACCTGAAATAATTTATAACTACCATAATTTATTAACGCCTACCGGTAATAATAGTGATACTTCAGTATTATTATAATAATCATAATAATAATATTGATGCTAATAATAATAATTTTGATAATAATTATTATTCATTTTGTTAATGATAATTAAAAAAACCCCAATAATATGGCAATGCAAGAATGAAGTAGGTACCTGAATTAATGATGATGGTAATAGGTATTATGAAATTAATAATTATAGGATAATACAGCACCTGTACTGTATTAATATTAATGGTAATAATATTGACAAAAATGTAGTAATGCATTGTAGTTTATTTTTGTTGTATTAATAAAACAAATAATAACGGTCAAGGTGGTCTCCCCTACTGAGTGGAAAATATTTCTCAACCAGTTGTAAATAAAAAAAAATCATCTCAGTATTATAACCAAGAATATTACTAAATTTAATTTTTTAGAACGTGATGTATTGAATGTGTTTGTGAGTGAATTAATGTTAATTTGTTAGCAATGAATAAAGTGTTGTTTTCTTCTACTGTACTCACGAAGTCTTGCGTGTTAATCTTCTTGTTGGTTTTTTCCAACACGCGTCTCATTGCTGACACGCGTGCGCGGGACGCCAAGAGATGGAGAATAGTGGAACCAAGAAAACGCTACAAGACAAACGTAGAATATGATGAGAAAGAAATAATAAACAACAACAAGAAACTATACACACACCACATATCAACAACACATAACAACTCACAAACATCACACATACATTACTTATTACATTCATCATTATTAAATACTAATTACATTATTTAATGTTTTTAAAATGTGGTTTTTTTAGGCGAAATCGCGCAAAAAATATTTGTATCATTTGGCCTATGTTTTACACACAATAGTAAAATATTTCCAAATCGGGATTTTTAGCGACAATACTTTTTGTGAAAAATATCAATTTTATTGTCACCAATTTATTCAGTAAACTGTATTAAACAGAACAAATTCAAACATGACTATTTTTGTAAGTGTAAAATGTATTTTTTCACAATATTTCATATGAATTAGTGATAATGGCCAGAGCATAGGCTTTTTCTGTGTTGTAAAAAATGTCAAATAAATCATGAAATAAAAATCCCATTTTTAACCCAACATGAAAAAAAATCACGTAATTGACTTTGAGTTA
>NW_022752980.1:64706-80366 GCF_011630105.1 Anneissia japonica
TGTGACTCTCACTTTTGCACTGTGACTCTCAATTTTGCACTGTGACTCTCAGTTCTGCACTGTGACTCACTTTTGCACTGTGACTCTCAGTTTTGCACTGTGACTCTCAGTTTTGCACTGCTGACTCTCAGTTTTACACTGCTGACTCTCAGTTTTGCGCTGCTGACTCTCAGTTTTGCGCTGCTGACTCTGTTTTTTGCACTGACTCTCAGTTTTGCACTGTGACTCTGTGTTTTGCACTACTCAGTTTTGCACTGTGACTCTGTGTTTTGCACTGCTGATTCTCAGTTTTGCACTGCTGACTCTCAGTTTTGAACTGCTGACTCTCAGTTTTGCGCTGCTGACTCTCAGTTTTGCACTGCTGACTCTCAGTTTTGCGCTGCTGCCAATTGTATTTTGTCCTTTTGGCGTTCCATACCCGGGAGGTGCCGGCGATTGTGGGCGATACCAAATTTATAAATTAAAATGTTGGTGTGTTTCCTTGTAATCTGTGTGTGTATGTTTTGTATGTTTGGTATTCAAACTGACAAGCCACCGCTTCTTTTGATACCTATGTAAACAATTTGTAATATGTACTGTAATTTGTTGTGGAATGTCTCTGAATAAATGTCAACAGTGTAACCAATTAGAAATAAGAAGGGTGCATGTTATGGTATGGTGTCATATTCTGATCAAATTCGATTTCCTTTGCTAGTAGATCTTATGATATAGGCGGCGGATAAAATTCAATAATGTCAAAGCATATGAACGAGTGACTATTTTTGTTCGGGATGCTTCTGTACCAGTCGATTACAGAGTTGGTGCTTTTCCATTGATTCAATTTGGTTGATACTACTGCCTTTCTGTTTATTCTTTCTAAGATTTCCTTGCTTACGATGCCGAATTCCGATTTAGACGGGTTGTCGTTGAAGTGTTGGTTTGTGGTCCTTCAGGGTCAAAAATGCATCCTTCTTTGCTGTACATTCAACCCTGTTAGCTAAATTAAGTTGTTATACGATTTTCTTTTCATCGGCTAGTATTTTGGTTGCTGTACTCTTATGAGCTTTTGTATGATTTAGTTATATTGTTCTCTAGTAGTTTGTTGTACGATGGTGCGTCTATCCCGTAAATTTGGTGGTTTTATCAGTGGTTATTATTAGCTTGTCATCTTTTTTGATATTTTTAACATCTTGTGATAATTTGTTTGAAATTCAGAGTTGTAATCCTTGAAATAATTGTTCTGAACGAGGCTAAGCATTTTTTCCTCAGATTCATTCAGTTCTGACATTCTTTGGTGAACTTGTATTTTTGAATCCCAACGGTTTCTGTATGATGATTCGGGTTGTGGATTTAGAATTAAAGTAAAACACTTTCCAGCGAACTCGTCTTAAAAAAGATTCCGTCTTTTTAATTAAACACTTTCTCATATAAACATAAACTGCATCTTTTAGTAATGTTCGAATATGCTTTGCATTGTTTGATGATTTTCCATTTTATACAATACAATTCAATACAATAAACTTTATATCTGGCAAATAAACAAAATACAATTGAACAAATCATGTCTTTAGAATGTCTTCAGAATAAACTGCAAGAAATGAAGGACACTGAAGTAGAAACCTATAAGGTTAAATAACATTATTTACATTTTCCTTAAGACACAAGGCTACAAAACTAAAAGAAAAAAGTAAATACATAAATCAAGAAGGAACGGATTTTAGTCTGTTGATGAAATTAAGAGAACATCTTTCCTTTATATTTTCTTTGGAATTGAGAAGGGCATTTACATATTTTAAGATTATTGTCAAGCGAATTCCAAAGTTTAACTCCAACTGTTGAGATACATTGTAATTTTTTGTGGTTCTTACTATATTTAGCTTAAATACATTTCTTTTCTAGTACTATAAGTGTCTGCTGATACGAATGTAAAGAGTTTCTGCAAAGTAAATGGCAATAAAGTATGATGCGCTTTAAACATAAAAATAGCAGTTTTCATCTCAATTATTTGTTCAAGATTCAATATTTTCAATTTACTGAACAGGGGATCAGTATGATCTAAAAAAAACAAGCTTTACTTATAATTCTAATTATTCTTTTTCGTTTTAAAACTAAAGGAACAAAATTTGTTTTATAAGTATTCCCCCATACTTCGGTACAACAATTTAAATAAGGGAAAAATAAGGAGCAATATAACGTATGAAGTGCCCGATTATTCAAAATTTGACTGGCTTTATAGATATAGTGTACTTAATGTTAGAGTCCGTAAGAGTTCATATATATTTGCTTTGTAGTTAGTGCTATTTTTTGCTTTGCATTTCGGAATGAACATGTATGATTCTATATCTACTTTTAAACTTGTTTTCAGTCAGTCCCAGGTATGTTTCTTCTTTCAGACTTTCCTCTCTAATCACAGTGGCTTGGTAGACTACCCCTTCCGTAAGGCATTTTCAGGGGAGCGGGCATTCGTTTTAACAGCGGCAGTTGCATCCATCGGTGTTACTTTTAGGGTTTGCGCCGTTTGTTTTTTTTTTTTTTTTACCAGTACAATACTGATTTATTGTGTGCGGAGATGATACTGTTCATATTGAGTTTTAAAATATTCCTATTGAGTATTTTTCCGAGTTGGTGGCCTTCGAGGAAACATTGGTCTATCAGATGCAGGAATTTGTGTCCGATATTTGTTTTGACATTGGCGCTATACGGGAGGAGGAAGGGGGGGGGGGTGGCGTTGAACCATAATGATGTTCTTTTTACGTAATTTTTTCTTTGTTGGTTGTTCTTTAGTGGTGAATTCTAGTTGGTGCTCATACCCGCTTTGCTCTAGAGCTTTTTGGTAAGGGGTATAGCGGCGTTGAATGCGTCCGCATCGGATGATATGTTTGAGAGTCTCTTGTTAATTGCTAGGGGAATGTTCCGGATTATTGATGGTGGGTGGTTACACTTGCGAACTCCATTCTGTTGGTTCCCCATTACATAGCGTGCAACATTGGGTACCTACTTGGAGTGAAAAAGTGATCTTATTTTGTAACCTTCAGTCAAATGTCCAGTTGGGTGGCGTTTTGTTTTTAATTTTTATATCATTTATTTCCAAGCGCAAACAAGTAAAACATACAGTAACTTTGTAAACATGAAACATTTGAAACATTAAGTACAAAATACAGTAATATCAAACAGGGCCTGAGGATTTCTTTAATTTAAAAGCGAACTAAATCACCGTCTTAAAAAAGCGCTCCAAAGGGAAAGTTAAACTAACAATTACAAAAACATAAATTAAGAATTTCAATTAAAAGATATTAAAGAAAATTAATTAAAATTTATCAATAAGCGTTATAAGTTATCCCTTGACTTATTAGATGATTCTTATGTCAACTATGTGCATCTGCATTATTCAATTCCAAATTGCTATTCAAAATAACAATCCTAAGTGTGCCTTCGGTCCCGTGATGCATGCAAACTGTTTTAGGCCTGTCACGCCAAAATTGATCCGGGCTAAAATTGGTCCGGGGGACCGATTTTAGTCGCTAAAATTTGTCCGGGGGACTGATTTTGGCCGGCCAAAATCAGTCCTCCTTGGATAATATTGGTCCGGCCTGGACAAATTTTGGATTAGCCTAAATCGATCCGCCTACACCTATACGAGTTCACAACCAATTACTGTGAGTGCTTACCTATCGGTCCGCATAGATTTTGAGGGAAAAATCTTTTGGTGGGAAATTAGAAATTGAACGACCAATGAAAATGAAGGTGATGGGTGAAGTCCAATCTTGAGCCTATTTTGCATACATCGCCGTATATAAGGCTGCAGCAGCTGTATGCGAAGGAATTCATTTGATAGCAGAGGCTCGGTTTGGTTAGTAGAGCATAGGAAGTGAAAGAAAGTTTGTGCTTTCTTTTAAGTTTCAGGGTAATGTACACCTTACAAGGAAGATATAATTATTTGACATTTTAATATAGTCGATATCCATTAATTAAGCTGCTGAAAGTAAGGAAAAAATAATAATCCAACAGCAGGGGATATCGTTGTATACAATATATTATTATTCAACACACATTCACCACCCCCCCCCCCCCTCTCTCTTATTATTCAACACACATTCACCACCCCCCCCCCTCTCTCTCTTTCTACCAAATATAAAATAGGCACGGTTTAGAAGGGGGTATGGCGGTTTATTCTTGTCCCTGATAAAAAAAAAAATAAATAAAAATAAGAGAAAAAGAAATAATTGGTCGCCTAATACGCCTCAGAGGTTATTTTCGGTCGTCCAGAGAGTACAGGAAAGTACTGCTGTGGGAAACATTAACTGGATATATGGAAATACTGTATATATATGTAGCTCTCTATACAATAATAATCTCCACCCAGGTTTTTTCAGCTACAAAATGAAACAGCAAGCAACAAATCATTATGGAATCCAATATAAAATACACTATTAATACTACTGCTCACTCGTAAAACTCAGTACCGGTACTAACTACACTACTCTACCTGCACACATACCCCTGGTTACTCACTATATATCATCATTTAAAATGCATCCATAAGAACACACAAAAATATTTATGAATTACAATTGATTTAATAAATTACAATTGATATTCTGCTTTCTTGCCATTGCAAGTGGTGTGCAAGTACCGGTTCATAAAAAAGGCACAAAATCCTCAACCAAATTAAGTTACCAGGTACTGGATGGGGTAAATGTTTGGATGCTGCCTATGTTAACGTCAAGATGGTTGATTAGTTCGCAGCGCAACAAAACACTAGTGAATTCAAGTGCCAAGTCCTGTCTGCACCTAGTGTAAAAGCCAAGGCCTTCAAGTTTGCAGTTCAGGGATACTGCTCCAATATTTTAACAAATAAGTCAGATAGAACAGTATACAGGCGAAACATGGTTACAGGCGAAGGAGGACACTGCAACCATTGTTTTGGCAATGCTATATACACTATGTACGTTTACTGATCATAAATTAAGTACAGTACAAGATAACCTTATATGCACTTCAATGCTTCAAAAGTGGCATAAACCATGTGGCAAATGTATAAACCCAGAGCCAATTGACCAGATGGTGGTAAAAAAAATATGCATGAAGAGCGGTTCAATTGTGGCTAAAGAAACAAAAGGAATACAATCAACATTGTACAGGGCAGCACGTGTACCACTAATCCATGGCCCAAAAATAACGCCGCTTGAAGCATGCAACTCAAACTTACGTAGAAAATACAAATGGTTTTCCGCAACTTAAATGCCAAAATGACAGAGGCTATTATGAGCAAGTCCAGGGACAAATGGCTCTGACAAGGACTAAGTGGTGTGATTTTGTTGTCTGCACTGACAAAGGAATGTCAGTGGAGCGCATCCGTTATGACAATGACTTCTCTGGTTAGAAACTGTACAATCATTAGGTGAATTTTATTTTGAACATTTTATTCCAGCTATTGTTAATAAATAGTTTTTGTTTTTTTAATTGAGGCATTGTTATCATGGTAACAATTTATCAGAAACAATGAAAACATGAAACATACAACAGATGAATTTTGTATACTGGATTTATTAAGTATCATACAATGTAAATACTTCTATAAAACTAACAAAACCAAAAGAGCTATTGCTTGAACATAAAAATTATAATTTCATTTTAAACTGTAAAATGTTTTGTATGAAACGGATGAATTTTGTATATATTATTATTATAATAGGCACCATACAAAACAAAAATAGATATTACTGAAACATAAAAATTATAATTGCATTTTAAATTGAAAAAAGTTCTGTTATCTTATCAATATTAAATATATATTTGTACATAATATTTTACTTTTTCTATAATTAAAATTGTAAATAAAGGAAAGCTGTTCATCGCTAATTGCACATCCAAAGCATCTTTTGTTTACTGTACATTGTGTAATGAAAGACGATAGTTTTAAAAAAAGAACATTTTAGTCCTTATTATAATATACTATTTGCATTGTCTAGTAGACACACTGGGTGATCAGAAAGTTGGTTAGAACAGCACAAACAGACCAAATTTGATTAATTGTACCTGTCATGGTGAGCCTGTCAATTGACAAAATCATTGTCCTTAAAATGCAATGAGCAAACTTTGGTGTGTTTTGCTATCTTAAACTGTTTTCCTGGATCACGTCGAATTACATACACCCACTGCTGACGAACACTTTTAAGGGACAGAAAGCTGTGAAAAATGTTTCTCCCATTTACTTTTCTGTATCCACATTTAGTGCACAGTGGTACACAACAGTGATGAGGCATACCACCTAAAAGATTGAAAACAAAATAGGCAAAAATTTAATGTTTAATCTTTCTGCTACTGAAAAAAACAAAATTTGAAATATATCATAATTAACATAAATCAATAAAATTAGAAACACATTTATCTTCACCACACATAACTACTGTATTTCAGTATTTTGTGACTAAAACCTGCAGTGTATTTATTAATTCATCTAGCCAAGTTACTATCCTAAAACCCAAGACTATAATGGTATATAATATACAGTAATTGATTCACTTGCTATAATTTCTATATTATGTTTAATTACAAAATCAAAATAAAACTGTTGAGTCTTGTGTCTATAATAGACAAAAGAACAGAGCTTTTGTCTATGGGTCTATTATTTATGTTTATCATGACAGTATAGTATAAGTTAGCCATAGAGTGTGGGGCTTTCTTATTTGCCTAGGTTAGGCTTTACATTACCATTCTGCAAGACTTCAAATATAACTAGCCTGGGTTTTATATTTCTCAAGAAAGACACTATTTCCTACCTGAAACTTATCTGTATCAGTTTAAAAAATTGACCAGTGTCCACATGTGCTGTCATCTTGCTGTCAAATGTTGTTTTTCTATAACCAAGTCAAAGTGCGCCCTCTATTGGCAATGTATATATCAGCCATACTTCAAAAAACCTTATAGACTTTATTTATCTTAACGGACCCCTTTCAGGGTAAGAGAGAACATTCAGCTTTTTGGTAACAGAAAAATATATATAAACAACGAAGTGCGGACATCACCCTTTCACAACAGAATGTACAAAACTAAAATAAGCTCATGATTCGAAACAAAATTGGCGAGATTAGATTTCTCTTTGTTACTACTTGTGTTAAATAACTGGTACATTTTCATGACATTGGGTCTGGTGTAATAGTACTTTTTTATAAGTCGCTCCCGTTCAATATTTAACAGGGGGCATTTAATTATATTCATTCCATACATAGGCATACAACAATAGTCAAGTACACTTTTAATCTTACTTGTCCATTTCGAAATGTATGTACCTTGATCATGTAATCTCTTTAACAGCTTAAACATAATATTTGACAGCTTACTCTGTTTACCTTCCAAAATACGAACCCAAAAACTTAATAATCTTTTCTCAATTGTCACTTGGACTTTTGATGAACCTACTTCACCCAAGACCATACTGTTGGGAGTAGATTTATTTAGTTTCAAGATATTTTTCAAAAATTTTCTGTAAAACACTTCAATCTGGTCTAATTTTTGAAACCCCCAGACCTGACAGCCATAAATAAAGATAGGCAAAACAAGCTGATCAAATAATTCGCATCGAATATCTACAGGCAAACCTATTATTCTGGCCTTTCTTAACATACTATACATTGCTCTTTGTGCTTGAGAAACTTGCTTATTTGTGGCTTTATTGAAATTACCATTATAATTAAATGTTGTGCCAAGGTAAACATAATCATCAACAGTGTGAATTTGTTCGTCACCAAACCTAAAGACCGGTATGTTTCTCACTTTACCTTTTGAAAAAAATAACAATTTTAGTTTTACTTGTATTAATGTGAGATGCCACATGTCACAATAATTTTTAACAGCGTGTAATGCTTTCTGTAACTCTGTTGGACTTTCAGCCATAATAATCGTGTCATCTGCATATAATAAAACAAAATCTAAGGAACACCTCTATATCATTATCACTCAAGACAGTGTTAAATTCACATGCCAAATGATCTAAGCCTTTATAATGACGACTTACAAAGAATTCAAAATCATTAAGGTACACTGCAAATAAAAGTGCCTATTAGGTACCTATTGTTCGCTATTGTTCTTGTCTAATTGCCCATGCTGTGTCCTAGTTCTTTGTGCCCTAACGCGCGGTACCGACAGTCAAGCGAAAAGGATAAAAAATATCACCACCAACGTCAGAAAATTTTTCTTAGACTTCAAACCAGTCGTTTAAAAAAACTTGTTTTTTTTTTTTTTTTTTAAACAAATATACAGCAATTTAATACATAACGACTAGGTTAAAAGCACTTTACATATGTTTTAGAAGCGTTTCCTGTCAAACTCCATAGTGAGATAGATATAACTAAGCACGCAATTATAAGTCATTTTTTGGTAAGTATGTGTACTGGCATTGTGCCGAATTTCTTACTTTTCTAGACTATATGTTATCAAAAGCCACAATTGCTTTTCATTCGGGATTCGATGTTTCAAAAGATTGATATTTAACTTACAACGGTCACACTAGAATCTCAAGCCTGGCTTGACTCACCGCGGGTGAGATTTCAAACCAAGCTCAAAATTCTGGGTCGGTCACACTACCTGAATTTAGTTGGATTGACCTCCAAATTAGGAAAGTCGAAACAGGAAGTTTGAGCGCCGCCACAATCAAAATACCGGTCCCGCGCGCGAAAAATTCTTGCGGTCGATCTTTACTTCCTTGGAATCGAATACGAACACATGCACCCGACTTCGTTAATCGCATTACAACCGTTGCTGGTTAGGATAATCGATGTAGATCGGGGCCGGTATTTTGATTGTGGCGGCGCTCTAACTTCCTGTTTCGACTTTACTAATTTGGAGGTCAATCCAACTACATTCAGGTAGTGTAAATGACCCAGAATTTCGAGCCTGGCTTGAAATCTAACCCACCTAAGTCTCTTGAGCGAGCAACTGTGGCTATCAGAGATATTGTAAGTGTAATTTCACTGTTCCCTGATTATATAAATAACAATAGTTCAATAAGGTCACGGGTTTAAATGATCTCAGAAATACATTGGATTGGATTTATTTGGTGTAAACACTAAGGACAACAAAGCATGCCAAATACTTGTTTCTTTCGTTACGCCACGTAGGCCTACTTTAACGTTTGTGGTCTCGGAGCACAATGCACTATAAAGTGAAATGAAATGAAAATAATCTCTTCCTTTTTGCTTTATATTGTTCAAGTTTCTTATTAAACTTGGCCAACATGAATAAATTTCAATAGGCTTTTCCTTGTATCATTTAATTTATTTATTTACAGGCGTCATTCCACAGTATTGTGGCGGATTTATGGCAGTCCTAGTCTAAGTCCTGTGTAAGTAAGTCGGATACGCCTTCAGATTATACAGATCGACTATTAAATAAACTTCAATCACAATTAACTGAGTTTTAAAACACTTATTGAAAAGAACACTGGCACCACCAATAACACAATAAAATCATGTATATGTGGAACATACAGCAGAAGCGCCATTCGGTTCCTGTTAACACCGGAATTAAACTATAACTAGGTCTGTCCCTTTACTGGGCTCTCGAGTGTTAATGACTGAGTTCCACTATAATTTATAATTTTTTTTTTTTTTTTTTTTTTTTTTTCCGGAAATATTTGCTCAACCGTCGCCCTTCATGGAAAGCATTGCTACCTGCACAATTGCTTGTTTAGGAATTATTAATGATTACATACAGACACCACTCAAATTGGTCTACCATAACATCAAATCTACTGTATATATTTTGTTGGGGCCTTCGTACATGAACTCAGACCGAAGGGCCTTTGGTGGTTCCTTCGACTTACCTTGCTGGCATTAATCCAACATGACCAATACCGTGCCGTCATCTCCATCATCATCACCACCACCATTCATCATAATCATAATCATCATTATCCAGTGATGTCGCCAGCCTGGAGGGGAATTGGGAATGAGGAGGCTATAGACTCCTCGCCAACGAAGCCTAGCCTCATCCCCACCGTAGGGGCTAGGTTGATTTCGTCAGGGAATGAAAATATGTAAAAACAAAATATATTACAAGGTTTATGTTCGCCAGGCCTACATAATCGGAAATCACGAAAGTTTTTAAGAGTTGCCATTCAATTCTATGCCAACTCAACAAATGCATTACACCATGGGTCATAGATTTTTAATTTTTTTGGACACTGTCTCAGTTATATAGATATCTATGTGAACTGAAAAACCTGAAATTTTGAGACTCGCCAATTTATTCGTCTTCCTGTAGCGGCAGTTTAAATTTAAGTAGGCGTGGCTTCTCAACAAATGCATTTAAACAACATTACCGGTCATAGATTTTTAATTTTTTGCACCCTCCGGCCTTGTGAATAAAAAAACCTAAAGTTTGAGACTCAATTCCCTTTTCGTTTTCCCGTAGCGGCAATTCGACGTAAAGAGGGTGTGCCTCAAATTAACTTTGATTTTCATAATATGCTAATATCATCATGCAACCTTTTGTGGTGAAGGACACCTTTTACTGATTCCAAATCCTTAAACACATGTTTTAACACATCATTAACAATAATACCCTACTTTTATATAAATATTTTGTTTTAATTTTCTAAATCTATGTCATAGACCTGTTAAATTTTATATGAATTTCAAATTTATTGATCTAAAGTTATTTCTGGTTTAATTCCTAATGTGCAACTTCAACCTGGCTAATAATAACCTCCTCGAATTTGTATTGTGGGTGACGGCCCTTATTATTAGTAAGTCACGTCACATGGCAGTTGGGACATCACATACATCATTTCTTTGTTGCCAATATATGGTAAATTATTTTATGGAAACTTTCTATACTGTTTCATGAATATATTCATGTTCGATTCATGAATAGAAACTTCCTAGAATTCACATTATATTCATATTTATTTTGGGCCACGCTTAACTTTAAACTGCCGCTACAGGAAAATGAACAAATTGGCGAGTCTCAAAATTTCAGGTTTTCAGTTCACATAGATATCTATATCACTGAGTCAGTGTGTCAAAAAAAAAAATCTATGACCCAGGGTGTAATGCAATTGTTGGGTTGGCATGGAATGACCCAACTCTTAAAAACGCTTGTGATTTCCTATTATGGTGAAATATGTGTAGTTTTCAACATAGTATCTAGCCATGAGCTAAGTACCAAAGCTAAAATTTGGTTTATAGGTAGATCTAATGTATCTGATTAACTGGGGTAAATTTTAGAAAAGATTTTAAATGTCCACATGACGATCCGTTGTTGAGAAACATTGGCGTTTTTCACTGTTATAGATCTGGTCCCAACTTTTAATATATGCCATTTAATTATAATTGATTTGATCAGCTTGCACAACTACACATTGATAATATATCTGTAATATGAGGTGTATATACCCACTCATATGGACGGAGGGTGACCTCGAAAATCACAAAAAAAAAATTGCATCGTTAAACAAAGCGGCTACTTTGAGTGCAGATGACCAATTACTCTAAGGCCATATTTGTGAAATATGGCAAAATATAAGGTTAGAATACCAAGTTTGACCTTATAGCTATTACCAATCCCGTGTTATAAGCTTCCAAAGTTGAAGTAAATTGCTAATTTTTTTGTTGGTTTTTCATACAGTGGATCATTTGTATGGAGTTTCATCAAAATCTGAGACGGTCAATAGAAGAATTTTTTATTAATCTGGTTGATTTAACACGAAATGACACTACAATAGGTCAAAGGTCAGAATGTACCGTTTCCGGTCACTATTTGAATATTTTTTTCATTAAGACAAATATAAACATGAATCTCCTGAACAATTTGCAATCAATTGCGAGTCTCTTTGACCAGTAGTTACCGAGATATGACAATACAAGGTCAAAGGTCAAATTTTAAAAAATCGCATTTCCCACCATTTTTGGGTAAAAAATTGTATTATAGCAAATAAAAACATGCATATTGTGAACAATTTGAGACCAAAATCAAGTCTCTCTGGCTAGTGGTTATCGAGATACAAGTGTCCAAATCAACAGGCGGCCATTTTGAAAAACGCCCCCAAACGGGACTTTCCCCCAACGTCTTGGAGGTATATAGGAGCTATATTTTGTCTAAATTGGTCCATCTTGGCAAATCCATCGAGAAACAAAGGTATCCTAAAATTAGTCACGGATCTCATTAAAATGACTCTACTAAGTAGCTTTTTGTTGTAATTTTTCTAATCTATCTTCGTCTTCAAGGAATCTAGGCACATAAACATTATTACAGTATTCTAATGATGGACGAATTAATGCCTTATACAATAACAAAAAAACTATCTGAAATGCACATTATTGATACACTCTTCTGTGAATTTAAGGGTGCTGAACACGCAGAATACTGGATATCGTTTATTGAGATGGTTGAGATCCTAACACAAAACATTCATGCAATCAGAACCAAAAATTGGAATGAATTTATATGTTCATTGAAACTAATGTTACCATGGATTCAAAAGTATGGTCGTCATCTTCCAGATTTTATTGCAGTCTTGGAAACACTTCCCTTTGTTTATGTATGAAATGTTTGCCCAATCGATGACAGGAAAACCTTACTCTAGCGTTGCACTGGATATTTGAATAGAATCCACAATGCATAAGGGTTCCAAATTAAAGAGTGGGTGGTTACACATTTAAAAAAATGAAAAGCAACTACTGTCACATACCCGGAATGTTAACAATGTAAACAGGGTAAGAGCAGCTGTCCACCGCCATGCCGAACACAGGAAACCAGAACAGAGAAAACATTCTGATTGTTCCCGATCAAAGATACGAATTGATGAGCAGGCAATTCAAGACATTAGTGCCTGCCTGCATGAATTCAAAAGTGCTGACACAGCTTACCGAATCCTTAGGTCGCTACAGTCCGGTATTCCTGCTTCACAAAATTTAGTTACATATTTTAAAACAGCACATGAAGATGGCAAACAGAAAGTTGAGCTGTTTATGAATGAACGAGTCTACACTAAAGAAAAATCAATAAATGACAGAATTTCACGTAACAAGCGTAGTAACTTCGCAACCCAGGAAATAGAAGTAGGTTGTAGAGAAAATCTGAAGGTTCAGAACGAAAGAATGCAGACTGAAGCATTTTCGGCAGTAATTAAATTAGTCGAAGAAAGTGGTGCTTTTAGTTTAGAAGATGTTCTGCAGTATCAAGTCAACGAAGAATGCCTTTCTTTGTACAGTGCAAATGGCACAATGCGTAAAACCCAAAAAAGCAAACTTCAGTAAATACTATTGATGAATGTTGTACCAGAACCAGATTTGTATACGTCTATAATTGATATGGGTCTTATATGGCGTCTCACTACACCAACAACAGAGAGAAGGCCGATGGCAGTGTGTATACATGGGAAGACTATGCCAAGAAACTTGTACAGTATGTGTTACATCGGCACAGGAATGCAGAGAGACTCATTCTGGTAAATGATTCTTATGAGCAGGAATTTTCTATCAAAAACAGTGAACGACTGCTACGTCAGAAAAACTAACCGATTCGTAATGTATTTATGAAGTTACAAGATAAGTTTCTCTCAAGTAGAGAATTTTCTATTCTATTCTTGGTAAGCCAGAGAACAAGGTCAGACTTCAAGCATTTCTGCAGGAAGAATTTAAACGGACATCAATACATAGCAACTTCTAAATCATCTACTGTGTTGTTGGGTGCCCTGCCAAAAATCTTACCAAAAATGAATTAATGCCAGACCTCACTTGTTTTCATGCAGAGGCAGACACTGCAATGTTCACGATATATAACCAACTTCGGTCAGATGGTTATAATGCGGCCGTTATTATTTATACCGAGGATACCGATAATTATGTACAGGCAGCATATGTTGCTCAGAGAACATCGGGTCTCCTTTATATTAAACGAAAATCTGACTTGATTAGCGCTAGATGTTTGTGTGATGAGAAGATGGCTGCATCCATTATATCATTGCATGAAATAACTGGGTGTGATCATAACTCTGGATTTTATAGACAAGGAAAAAAGCGGATTGTAGAACACCTGGTTAAATGTAACGAATACAATTTACTGGAATCATGTGGTATGGATCTTCCTTTGAAACCGGAAGTTTTGAGTGATCTGGAAAAGTTTGTCATCAAACATGTATATTTTGATACTAAAAACAAAAACCCTGCAACTGCCAGAGCTTCAAAATGGAAAACAATGAAGACAAAGAAAATAACAAGGCTTCTTCCAGACTCTGATAGCCTTCGCCTTCATTTAGAACGTGCAAATTACTTAACATATATTCAAAACAATTATCACCTTCTGAGTCATCCATCCCCAATAGGTCATGGTTGGCACTTAATAAATGGACTGTGCCTTCCACTCCGGTACACAAAACCATCCTTACCAACATCAATACTAGTTCCTACAACAACATCATCAATTGAATTGGACAGAAAAAGTGACGATAGCAGTAATGATCAGGACAGTGACACGGACAGCTGTGGTTCCTATCTGGATTCTTGCAGCGATTTTGAATAAAAGGTCAAGGGTCAGATTGGACATTTCCAATCACTATTTGAACAATTTTCTCATTAGGACATATATAAATATGCTTGCTCTAAACAATTTGCAACCATTTGGAGTCTCTGTGACTAGTAGATACTGAGATATGTCAACAGAAGGTCAAAGGTCAGAATGTACAATTTCCGGTCTCTATTTTAAAATTTTTCTCAATACGACCAATATAAACATGCATATCCTGAACAATTTGCAACCCATTGTGAGTCTCTCTGACCAGTAGTTACTGAGATATGACAATACAAGGTCAAAGGTCAAACTTCCGAAATCGCAATTTGTATTACAGCAAATAGAAACATGCATATTGTGAACAATTTGAGACCAAAATCAAGTCTCCCTGGCTAGTGGTTATCGAGATACAAGTGTCCAAATCAACAGGCGGCCATTTTGAAAAACGCCCCCAAACGGGAATTTCCCCCAACACCTGGGAGGTATATAGGAGCTATATTTTGTCTAAATTGGTCCATCCTGCCAAATCCATCGAGAAACAAAGGTATCCTAAAATTAGTCACGGATCTCATGAAAATGACTACTAACTCGATTAACTTCTGAGTTGAGGGAACTGGATTGTGAGAATAGGTTAATAAGATTAGATCTTCCAACACTAGGTTATAGAAGGAACAGAGCCTCGGTTATCCAGGTTTTTAAAATGTTTAATGGGTTTGATAAGCTAGAAGTTGGCAATTTTTTTGAATTGTCATCAACAGTAGTTACTAGGGGACATTCACTGAAATTGAAGAAACCGAAAGTAAAACTAAGTGGAGAGAACAAAGCTTTAGTACGAAGGTGATTAATGATTGGAATAATATGTCAGTTGAAGCTGTGGGTTCACAGTCAATCAATCAGTTCAAATCAAGACTTGAAGAACACTAGCTAAATCACCACCAGACGTTTAAACCGTATGTAAGAGACTTAGACAGAGGGGCGAATAAGCATTAATGCTTTAGCTTCAAGATCAATGTAAATCAAGGTAAATAAAAAAAAATTATCTTACTGGAAGAGAAAATCTTTTACAACATGTATATATTTTTTATATTTAAATATATATATATATATATATATATATATATATATATATTTATTAATATATAAATAAATAAATAACAAATAAATATATAA
>NW_022752980.1:80372-82419 GCF_011630105.1 Anneissia japonica
AATATATATATATAAATATATATATATATATAAATATATAAATAAATATATGAACATATTAATATATATAAATATATATACATATAAATAAATATAAAAATAAATATACAAACAATATATAAAAAAATAAATAATTATATAAATAAATATATAAACATATAAATATATATAAATACATACAAATAAATATATAAATAAATATACAAAAAAATATACAAACAAATATATAAATAAATATATAAATAATTACAATATATAATATAAAACAATAATACAGTATATATATATATATATAAATATATATACACAAATAAGTATATAAACATAAATATATAAATAAATATATAATAAATATATACATAGGCCTATATATATATATATATAAATGAATATACAAATATATATATATATAAATATACAAATAAATATAAAAATATATAAATAAATATATCAATATATGCAGTATATATAAAATAATATATATAGAAATAGCTATATAAATAAATACAGTACATATATATAAATAGATATATATGTATAAATATATATATAAATATACAAATAAATATATATATAAATATACAAATAAATATATAAATAAATATATAAATATATACGGTATATATAAAATAATATATATATATATATATATATATATATATAAATAGATATATAAATAAATACAGTACATATAAATATATCTGTATGTACAGTATGTATCTGTATATCTGTATTTTAAACAACATCTCTATCAGCGCTGCATACTTCCGGATCGACGATTCGAAAAAGTGTATGTACTGCGCATGACTGGACTACACAGGCAAAGCTCCCCGGTGGAAAAAAAAAAGATTTAAATGTATGGCTCGCATGGCTTACTGGCTTGCATGGCTCGCGCATTGGCTGGCATGACTCGCTGGCTCGCACTTTGTCACGACCCCTTAGTTAGAGGGAGCCTAGACCTACGAACGTCCATACTAATTAGGTCAATCGTCTGAAAATGGAATCGATATTCCCTCACCCGCCCGTAGCAGCAGCACGAATGGAAACTAAGCTAAGCCTCAGCCTGCCCACCTTGGTAAATTTAAATTTGTCACATATTGTAGCGTGATGTTTTTTGGTAGACGGCATATTTATACATGACGTCAACATACACAAGCCACGCCCCTCGGTTGAACCCGTTGTATTTAGCAACTACCATATAGGAGCTATATTTTATCTAAATTAGTCCATCTTGCCAACTCCATCGAGAAAAAAGGGTATCCTAAAATTAGTCACGGATCTCATGAAAGTGACTCTACTATAAACTGAGTCTACCCCAGGAACAGTGAAATTACAATTTCACTGTTCCCTGGTCTACCTCATCATCTATCCTGAAGAATACCAGCCTGGGTTCTCCCTTTAAAAAACACGCCATTCATTCTGCTATGGATTAATGTGAGTATGAGAATTTCTAGAGGTAATTCTTTCTTATTAAAAAAATTAAAAAACCTGCTTATTTGTTGACAACAGCTTTTTAATAAATTATTTTAATAAAGTTATTCACATTTTCGATTATTGCCTTGGAGAAGATGTGCTTTTACATTTCATATGTCTGGCATTCAGCTTGAATAGCCGAAGGAGTCCTTAGGAGGTGGGCTTTACCCAACAAACTTATAAAATGAGAATTCTGCTGTTATAAAATCTTGCGTTGATATGCGTAACCATTCAATTTACTTCATTTATTTAACTATTTCAGAAATATCCGGTTTCTTTTCATACATTTTACTAATGCATTTTCCAGAATCATTCAACTGCATAAAAACAACTATCTAAGGTTACGAAGCATAACATATTATGTTGATCCCGTTATTGTAACACCAAGTATTCAGAAGTAGCAAACAAGCATTTAAATTAGTCAGCCTCGTCATTTATGAGGAAGTACCTCATGAAACAGCCTGTAGTGCAGTAAAATTTTGAATTTGTAATCAAGCGTCATCTTGTTTTGATTTTATATAAATATATATAATTTCCAGTCATCTAGAGGTAATTTTTCTTCAATTTTAGTATA
>NW_022752980.1:82424-93021 GCF_011630105.1 Anneissia japonica
TATATTTATGTATCCTTTTGATGTTTGTGTTCCCTCCTGTAAGTGGCGAATTTTAGTTTGCTGTTGGCTGGGATAATAAATAAATAATAAATAAATAAATAAATATATATATATATATATATATACAAATTATATATATATATATCTTGTTTTGATATTATATATGTATAATTATATATATATAATTTCTAGCTATCTAGATGTACTTTTTCTTCAATTGTAATATATATATATATATATATATTATATATAACTTATATTTAATATTTATATATAATCATATATATATATACTTATATATGTATATATACATATACATATATATATATATATATATATATATATAAATCAGGACAGCCGTTAACACTGTTAATATTATCTATAAATCATAAAAGAAAGGTAAATACAGTGTTCGAATAACGGACACAATAATACATCCTGTAAATAAATGAATAAGGAAACTGTGTCATAAAATGCCTCTGGCGGTGCTCGAACCTGCGACCTCTCGCTGTCAAGGAGAGTGTCATAACCATTAGACCACGAAGGATTCATTGTTGAACATATTGCAATACCACCAGACACAATCCATTACACAGGGTACGGCTAGAAACAAATAGTTGCATATAATATAAATCAAGATAGCCGTTAACACTATTAAGTTATATATAAATGATCACAGAAAGGTAAATACAGTGTTGGAATAAAGGACACAATAAAATACATCGTGTAGCATTATGCTCTCACACTTAACCATTTTGGGGCTACGGTGGTGTAGATACATCTGCCCCTCCAGCTTTAATAACAAGTCCGTACTCGTTTATAACACTATATCAGCATCACCTCCTCGATTTACCTTGGCTAACGAAGATATCAGCCCATTTTCAAAAATGATTTTACTTGCATTGAAAACGTAGCACAGATGTAAGCTCAACACATTGTTTGTGATTGGTTTGTCATGTGGGCTCTATTGAGCATGATTTTTTTTTAACTTTAACGTTTCAGAATACAATGCAATAACATTAGAAAGCTAAGAAATGTTGTATAAAATTACTGAAATATATTCAGCTTTTCAGTTTTTAACATACAGGATATATTATACACCGTAAAGCCTCATATAGAAGCCCAATGGGCTTAATCTCGAGAAGAAGCCAACTTCGAATTGAAGCCTCACCTCCCCCATCCCCCACCCCCACCCCCAAAAAAGGCCAATAGGCTTCTTTTCAAGATAACATGGGGTTTATTTTTCTGAGATAGTACAGTACATACACTGTACATGAATCAAAGTAACAAAATAAATTAAAAACACGCCTGATTTATACAGTAGTTATGGTGATCATGATTTAACACAAGTTAACACTTCAAGATAGCTGTTACATTGTTTTATAGTAATTTCCAAATTTACAGCATTCATTTTGAAAAGAAGTCACCTATTTACTTTGCAAAAGTAACCTCAAAAAGAAGCCTATATTCTCTAAAAGAATCCCAAGCTTGGCACTTCGAGTTTTTATGGTAGTTATTTATTTTTCCATTTGAATGCTTTTAAGATATTTATAAAAGGTAACCCTTCCTGCGTATCCTAGCAGGTAGGCTGATATCCAAGGACCCTCTTTAATAAATATAAGCTTAAGGGATTGGAGTTGTTTTTAGTCATGAGACAAACTATAAATATTACAATGTGGTTCAATATAATATCCCACATTACTGCTTTATAGTTTCCCGTTTCTTTCGATGTATTTCATTGTATGTTTAGCTTATTCATTCGTGACCGTTAAGTTATGTCAAACCAAATAAACAATACCCTGTGCGCATGGGGTAACTGATACTTTTAGATATCGAAAGCCTCTGTAGTTTGATTATTAACTATATTGTCATTGTACAAAGTGTGCCTGAAGTGCGCTCCTTACTTTTATTGTCAGAACAGCCATAAAGGAAGTAAGAGGTTGCAATTCAATAGCAGATACATTTTTATTATGAATAACATAAACATGTAGTAGACACACCATTTCTTTGGAAAAAATGTATTTACTTTTACAGATGGAGAGGAACGTCGGCTTTATGAGGACGTGCATCCTGGTATTTATAGCTTTGAGTTCAATCGAAATCACATTCGGTATGTATTTTTTTATATAATTTATAACTAAAAATCCATTTTCACTACATTTCTAAACTAACTAAAATTTTAATCATTTTTATTACCTCCGCAAGGAAGTTAATGTTTTTACGCATTTATAGTTACTGTATGCTGTATTGATTCTTAATAAACCATTTCTGAGAATACACACATCAACTTCTGATACCTAAATCGCCATTACAATATTACGGACAATATCGTCCTACTAAAAGTATAGGCCTATTCAATAGAGCACAGTATACACAAAGCATCATCTTACGTTGCGTATTCCTTTGATGTGTATATTCAGTACAATCATTATTTAAAAAAAAAAAAAAAAAAAAAACTTCGTGACTATATAAATGTAATGTATTTTTTATTTTACGGGAAATATTTAGTTGGGTCTACCAAACCCATATGATATATTTAAATTTATATGTCCTACTAACACAATACGTATTCAATATGGAGCATGTATATGCCTACACATCTTCACTAAAATCACTATTTAGTAGTTTTTATTTATAAAGCGGGAACATTTTCAGTTTCCTGCCAAGACTATCCATGGGAGTCAAAGGGCATGTTTCTACTGACGAGGAAGAACCGTACTTTGTGGCAGTAGAAACAGGGCCGACACAAAAAATCCGTCCTTTTTACCGTTCATAAAGAACGGTTCTTTGGCACGGAGTCAAACGTGCCCAGAACGCCGGAGAATCGTTCTTCGTCAAAAGAACCGTTCTTCATGAGGTACTTTTTAGCTGCAACATAAATAGTAGCCTAATTTGACCTCCGTTCAACTTACCCAATAGGCTAGGCATATTAGACTTTGTAAAATACTTCTCATGTCAATAATTTAGGCCTCTTCAGTAATGATTAGAAATGTCGGTGTTCCACCATACCAGTTATAGTTTTACGATGTTATAAATTATAATTAGGAGCAATAAGTAAAACAAATATTAAACTTCTATTCCCAACATAACAAAATATTGTCTTCTGTTAAACCCAGGCTCAGGAGAAAAAGAATTATGAAATTTTGTACAACTGATTTTTCTAAGACATAAAAAACATATTTGAGAAAAAAACTCGAGAGCAGTTAATGAGATACGAAGCGGGTGTGGGAAGGTAGACAAAAGAGTGGTTACAACATGAGTTTTTATTTGGATAGGAGGACTCATTGCTTGTTTATTTGTATCTTGGTAGCCAGGTGAACATATTGTTGTTAAAGCTTTTAATTTTTGAAGACATTTCTGTCTTATTAAATTGTAATGAATTCTATGTAATTTTAATTTCCCAGGTAAAAATTCCAGTTAGACCAATTGGAACTGGAACGAGTTACGGAATGTGTTTTTGGACAATTCAACTGGTCCCAACTCCAACTGGTTTTAAATTCCAGTTTTAACCAGTTGGAACTGGAACCAGTTGCCGGTTGTGTTTTTGGACAATTCAACTGGTCCCAGTTCCAACTGGTCCCAAATTCCAGTTGGACCAGTTGGAACTGGAACCAGTTGGGTGTTGTGTTTTTGGAAAATCCAACTGGTCCCAGTTCCAACTGGTCCCAGTTCCAACTGGTCCCAGTTCCAACTGGTTTTAAATTCCAGTTGGAACTGGAACCAGTTGAGTGTTGTGTTTTTGGACAATTCAACTGGTCTTCAACTGGTGTCAATTCCAACTGGTCCCAATTCCAACTGGTCTTCAATTGATCCAAGTTCCAAATGGTTTTCAATTGGTCCAAGTTCCAACTGGTCTACAAGTGGTGCCAGATCCTTTTTGTAAAATAACAATGGCTTTAATCAACTCCTGTAGACTTACAAAAAACACTGAGTTTAAGATATACAAACCATAATTTCTTTAATTGAAAACTGGTTTAAGTCTTCTGCTACACATACTGTACCTCAAATTCAAGCTTATTCTAGAGTCCTTCGCTTTACAGTCCTGTATAAATCAGCATTTTTGTCCGTAATATAGGCCTATTATATTAAAGCATCACTAGAGTTTATTACTGTATATAAAACAATAATCTCAAGAACCTTGTGTGTTAGCATGCATTAACCAGCATTCTTTGTATATTGAAGCAGCTGCCACAATGATGTTTTTTCATGTCCGATGGTAGCAAGCTAAATTAAAATTCTTGCTAAAAGATCAGATAGTATGAACTCTGCAGGTGAACAAATCAAGCTTGAAATATTGAATCACGTAGGCTTGTACTAACTTTTTTCGGAGTTTTACACTTGCTGAAAGATATAACAATAACAAAATCTGAAATAAGAATAATAATGGCTAAGGCCCCATAAAAAATTATTAGTTTATCACCCTATCAAAGAGTAAAAACTGATGAGGGAGGGAGGGTTTTTTTTTTTTTTTTGCTAAAACCCTGCCCCCATTTTACCATTTTACCGATGATCACAAGCAAATCAATGGTTAGAGACACATATATAAAAAGTCATAAGAATGGAATCAAATTTATATTTAAAAAATATGTTTTTGTTGTACCAAATTTTTCGCAAAAGTGATGTGGGAGCGGGTGATAAACTAATAATTTTTTATGGGGCCTAACTTATATATAGAGCACATATTATGGAAACCTCTATGCGCTTTTAAACACGAAAAAAACATGCCAAGAATGTAAAACAGAGCATATGCATTTCATTGTGCTGGGCATTTTAAAACCCTTTTTTGAAAAAATAAAAATGAATGGAAAATCAGAGTATACAGGTCAATTATAAGAAATTAAGGGGCAGGGGAAAATGACCTTTTGTCAATTTAAATACCTATGCTCAATTTGTTATTTTAAAAATAATCCTAATTAAGGTGATATATGTCTAGGAAAACGAATTAAATTGTATTAAATGTACCTTAATAAATAAAATTTTAAATGTGTTGTATCCCTTCGAAATTAATGTATAAGTATGATATGCATAATGTACAGTAGCTAAGATAAGTAAGAGACTAGAGGTTTTTTTTTTTCAAAAGTGAATTATCAGTTTCCATTCCTGTTTTTTTTTTTTTTTTTTTTTAGTTTTCAAAACAGTTACAATTTCAATGTCTCTTATAGGCCAAATCAAAGAGTATAAATATAACAAAAGTGTGTACTCCCGTTTATAGAAACGTCATAGCTGTGTAGAATGCCCGCGTTCATTTGTGTACTGACGTATGCCCACTATTTACTTGGCAAGTAGAAAAACAGACATGAAAATGGTACAGGACGTGGGTGGACATACAAATGACAGCGGGCATCTTACACTGGCTGCGTACTAGGGCATATCGTTTGCTAACGCTCTCAATGAGTGCAGTTGGCTCTTTTGTTCCATTTGGCCTACTTACAATTACGTACACATTAAATTTGATTATCTCCCTCTAATGAAAGACCGCTCCAATTAAAGACTACCTCTAAATAAAGACCACTTTTCTGTGGTCGCACATTGACTGTCTTATTTTTACTATTCTAACTAGAGACCGAAGCTGTTAAAGACCATCAAAATCCCGGTCCCAAAAGTGGTCTTTGATTGGAGGGAGACCTGTATTTAATAACCGTCATCATATAGTAACTACAGTACATATTTTTAAGCATGTTGCTAATCAGAACCTAGGACCAGTAAACTTAAAACGTAAAGAAAACATTATATTCACCTTTGACGAAAGCAGGTAATTTTCTGTTTGTTCAATCAACTGCCAGACACAGTAAGGCTTCAGACAAAGACATTCTGAAATAAAAGTCACCATTTATATTAATTAATAATTGGTGATTACATACATCAACTTTCAGCAAATAATAATTGCTAGACTAACCTTTAACCCCACCCCGGTGTAGGCCAGGCCCTACCCCTAAACACCAACTTTATTTCAATAAAGCATGCATTTGATAGCCTATATTATAATGATTATGAGAACACAGCAATTACCATTCTCATAACTAAACAGGCTATGAGGCAAGGCTGCAGTTTAGCAAGGCCAACAAAGGCCCTATGGCCATACCTAAGGCTACGCTAGCCTAGCCTATATATATCCTCACTGAGGATAAATAGCTGGCATACAGAGAGAACAGTGTGAACTGTGCCTATGACTATGTCTATGTCTATACATTATGCACAAATATGCCAGGCCTGGCCTAGGCTAGGTCTCTCCAAGTCTTTCTTACTACCACTACCCACTACTGTATCATGCCTATTAATGCCATACCCTAGTAGTAACCCACATTAACTGAATAATAAAACAAAACTCTTACCTCCATAGTGGATAATACTGCTAAACTACCTTCCAAGAATGTATAAACTGACTTAACTCCACCATCATGAATTCAAAAACACAGTACTCAACTGAAGTGACCAATCAGAATTGAGTGCAATTCGAGATACTTCCTGGTTCTCTAGTAACAGGTTAACTGTCTGCTGATAGATAACATTATTTTGCTCTCAACCCCAAGATGGATATGTGTATGGTAGGCAGATTAAGTTTAGGGAAACTGCAGTCCCCATCGGGTAGCGCCCCAACCCTCCCCCTGTCTCTTCCAACTGGTCCCAACTGGAATTTATACCTGGGTTCTTACACAGCTTTGTATCAATACGCAACCGTTTTATGTGCAGTGAAAATGCAGTTACAATTCGGTACTTATCTTGTTTATCCGGTAATCAACCAATGATAAGAGAACCGTTCCTATCTCAATTTTCAGTAGGAAATAAGAAATAATACACTAAATTATTTAGAATGGATGTACATTTACTGCCTCCTGCTCTTTATTTATAAATGATTTCTATTTCTTTGAAATCCATACATCAATTCCGGTATTTGTTTTAAGAAATGTTCAATTAAAATTACTAACAACATCACTAATATTATCGTTACTAAATATTACACAAACACACACAAAACACCATCTAAAGATATGAATTCGGTAATAATTTTATGTTTTAAGCCCTATAACCAAATTGTTTTAAAGAAAAAATAGCATTAACCTATTTGTTTTATAGTGGTCTTTAAATGGAGATGGAGAGGAGGTTTTCACTTGGGTCCACCAAAACCATGGTCTTTGGTCTCTTCATAGAAGGAGTCATTAATTGGAGAGAACAGCTAATCTTAAAAGATAGGAATTCAAATGGGACCACAGAAAAGTAGTCTTTAATTGGAGGTGGTCTTCAATTGGAGGACCGGGTCTTTAATTGGAAAGAGACCTGTATTAAACAATAACTCAATGCTATTATTTGAATAAAATATGGTAGTATCTTCGGGAAAAAAGAGACAATGTGTAAAGTATCACTAATTGTAAGTCATTAACGTAAATAACAAATAATAAGGATCCTGATACGGATTCCTGTGGTACACCACACATACTACTTGCCAACGACTTACAGTTATTAGTTTGAACACATTGTTTTCTATTTTTAAGATAACTGGTAAACCAATCTAAAAACCCCTCTAATACCCTAATGGAAATGTTTAGACATTATAATACCATGCTTGACAACATCAAAAGCTTTAGAAAAATCAAGAAAGGATATACTTAATAAATGTTCGTTATTTTCAAACGCTTTAGTAACAGAATTCGTGAGTTCTAAGATAGCATGTGTGGTGGTATGATGTTTGTGAAACCCATAATACTGATTATTATGTAAATGATTCTCAATTAGTAATTATAAAGATGAGTATGCACTAACTTCTCAGTTATTTTTGAAAAGATAGGTAGAATGGCGATTGCTCTGTAGTTAGTAAGTGCGAGTCACCTTTTTTTTAAACGCAGGAATAACTTTTGCTATCTTTAAATGGTCAGGAACAGAACCTGTTGTATAGGATAAATTAATGGCCTGCCAGTGGGTAAAAAGGATTAAAATTGAAGGAGCATTTTTTAAGAACAAAGGGTGTGAGAGATTCATACCCCGAATAAAAATTGCTAATTATGTGTAATACTTAAGATTCAGAAAACGGTATTCACAAAACAAACAAACAAATAACTGGGGGAGATGATATTAAAGTGGATCAATGTTATTATCAGGTATCATAGAGTTACATTAATCTTTTTTTTTAATTAATTTAAACGACTCCCTGCTTGGAGATACATGCACATCAAGCTAAGTCAAATGTTATCAGGAAAAAAAAACATTGTTATTTATTGAATATTGTTTTAAATGTATTTTGTAAGACGGCGACATTGGATATGTTAGTGCAGAAATAGGCTAATTCATATTTCAAAACAACGTACTAAATGTTGTTTCACCAACTTCCTCTGCATTCAGCGAGCGAACTTCATGAACAATGACGTCACATCGGTGGCGGAATTGTATTGGATGTAATTTACCGTACTTTTAGCAAACGGAAGATAAGACACGGTACCGTATACCTAGCCACCGCGATAAAAATAAAATCATAAAATTTATATCCAAATTTGACCAGCAACGTAATTTAACTTGGCCCGTGAGAAAAAAAAAGTCAAAAAAAGAAAAAAGAAATTAAAACAAAAAACAAATTTAGTGTTATAGTAAAAACAAAATTGCAACCCCTGGGTATGTGCACTAGCAGCTTTACGGGAAAACTGCTTGGATTATGTTTTTGAAAGGAGCAAGCTATAACATGCCATAAATATAGGCCTATATACACCGACTTTTTGTGTAGCCAAGGTTTGTTTCTCTTTTCTGTTCACTCTATTTCGTCAACAGTGTTTGCACCTAATTCTACATGATAATAATAGTAATAATAATAATAAAAACTTGGTTTACAAAGAACAACGCTCATAAAAATATAAAGGACATTGCGCACAATGCGGAAAGTAGCTACCAAACGTTACAAGTAACTTAATTTCTATGTTACTTGATTTAAAAAAATGTGTTTAGAATCGAAATCTAGCCTTAATTTTTATTGTGATCAATGATATTGTTAAAGCGCATTCTCCAAAGGTGAATAACGACTCTTAAAATAATAATAATGTTTATGGTCGAATTATAGAGCGCACATTTTAGAGACCTCTATGCGCCTAAAATTATGACCACTGGTCATTGGATAAAGTACATATCCAACTCAGCGGAGATTATCTGTGGCCCGTAAGCTCAACTCTAAAACTAACGAATTATCAACCAAGGCCCTATGCCGTTGATTTGTTAGTGTGTCTTTGACATTATCATCATCATCGTCGTCGTCGTCGTCATCGTCATCGTCATCATCATCATCATTATTATTATTATTGGTTTTTCTAGTAGCAGGAAAAGCCAGTGTTTTTGTTCTGATTTTTATTTTACTTGCATATAGTTTTTTTCTATATTTTTGCACGGTGTTTTTCTGTCCGACATTACGGTGACTTTCCATGCTTGGACCTTTACCAAACTTTGTCCAACATAGGCCATATACCAAAGATGCGCCGCGTAAAAGTTACTGACAATCCGGTATAGGGTGTGGATGTGAGGAACAATTAAAGCTATTTAAAAGCAAACACCATGTCAGATATTTTAAAAACGGATAATCGATCTGATGTTTCAGGAATGTTTAACCAAGCTACAAGGAAGAAATGATTATGTTTTGTTGACAATCCAGTTTAGGGTGTAAAATGTGGGAGTTATTTTAATTTTTGACGTCCGAGACCTAAATATCTCAAAAAACGTATTATGGATCTAGATAAAATTTTAATATAATAGTTTTCATGCTCCAATAAAGAAATAGTTGATTTAATTATATCAACGCAACTTGCGTTTTCTAACGCGTTTACACCAGTTGCAGGCAGGTTAAAGGCGAAATTACCGTGATACGCATGAACAATTTTCGCTTTCCATCACTAAATTCGCTATGAACTAAATTGACCCACGCAGGATCGCCTCATATAGCACGCAATGGCTATGAGTCTCCATATCACCCTCACTATTACCATTGCAACTATAGTTCGAAAATTACTAACGTCGAGTTCGTTGCCCTGTTTATTTTTTTTTTGGAAATTACCATTGTCTTTGTTGCAATCTATTTTACTTCTTCCATCTCATTTTCCTATATATATATATTACGTATGCAACCTACTCAATGTTTTTTTTATGTATGTATACACACATAAGGCCTATTTACTGTAATAACAATGGGAAAAATTATCTCACTGTTTCAAGAGTGGAAAACCTTGAATATTGAAGAACTTAATTACTTTTAGGTTCTTTAATATTCAAGGTGTTCCCCTCTTGAAAATTATTATAATGAATCAATGAACCCATAGAAAGGGAGGTTCGAGTTCTTCCCGGGAAAATGGTGGACAATGAGATTTCCCGACTTCTGAAGTATTTTTTAATGACTTTAATTTAAAAGACACCTCAGAAGTCGGGAAAGCTCATTTCCCACCTTCTAGGAATCAAACTTTTCCTGGGGAAGAACCCCGGACCCCACTTTCTTTTTGGGATTCATCGATTCATGGAAAATTCAACTACTCATTTTTTAAAAATTGTTATGTATGTATACACACATAAGCCCTATTTACTGTAATAACAATGGGAACAAATTACCTGACCGTTTTCAAGATGGGAAAACCTTGAA
>NW_022752980.1:93048-100096 GCF_011630105.1 Anneissia japonica
TAATTAAAAGACACCTCAGAAGTCGGGAAAGCTCATTTCTCGCCATCTAGAAATCGAAATTTTCCCGGGGGAGGAATGTTGACCCCACCACCTAGATTTGATTCCAGATCTGCATACTTCATATTCCCATTCATCTTATAAGCAGTGGCGTAACAGGCGGGGCAGGGGCAGACTGTCCCCACTGACGGTTTTTACCGGGCTGACCAAGCCGTCGTACCGGACTGGGTAAGAAGAGAAAAGGAAGAGGGGAGAGGATGGGAAAGAGAAAGAAGGGGAAAGAAAAAGAAAGGAAAAGGGAAAAGAAAAGGAGAAGAGAAAAATAAAGACAAGAATAAAAAGGATATAATGAACAGATACCACAATACTCCGCCCTGCAACCCCTTCTCCACTTCAAAAAGTGTCCATAGCGCATTTGATCTAAGCCCCCAGGTATTCTCCGCAGTGGCGTAACCACCGAGGGACAAGGGGAAAATATCCATCTGTGGAAAGTCTTTCCCCATTGAATGCCCTTTTCACCCGGGAAAGTGCCTGAAAATCTCAAATTTTATATCGCATATTTTGTTGAGGTAGGCCCATTTCCACTAAAAATTGCACATGTTAGGGAGTTTTGATCAATTCCGACGAAATTAGAATTAAAAAAACAAAAACTTGTCGCGCGCTTCGCGCGCATCTCTTAATGTGGAAGTTTGTGCTTGCTCCCCTTTGCCTTCTAAGTTATAACACATAGTCCTAAACTCAAGAAAGAATATTTAAGATAGATCGTTTTACCTAAAAGGGCCTCAATGTGTAATGATGTTGAAAGAATACATGTTTGTAATAAATAAAGCCATAAGGAAAATGCTTATATTCAGTTTAAAAAACGAGTGTGGCCATATATAACATAAGAGCATTTCTTGTTGAGGTAGGTCAATTTCCTCTAAAAATTGCACATTTTAGGGAGTTTTGATCAATTCCGACGAAATTAGAATTTAAAAAAAACAAAAAAATTTCGCACGCTTCGCGCGCATTTGTTAGCGTTAAAGCTTGTGCTTGCCCTCCTTTGCCTTCTAAGTTATTTAAAAACATAATATTCCTAAACTTGAGAAAGAAAATTTAAGATAGATCGTTTTACCTAAAAGAAGGGCCTCAATGTGTAATGATGGTGAAAGAATAGGCCTATGAATTGTAATAAATAAAACCACGATGAAAATGCTTATAATTAGTTTAAAACACACGTGTGTGGCCTATATTATATTGCCTCCAGAGACTCTATATGGGGTGGGGGGGGGTATCACACCAAGTCATAAATTATTAACCGGGAAAATTATTACCTTTGCCCCCCCCCACCCAAGACCCCTGTTACGCGCCTGCTTATAAGTGGGGCCCCCCAACTTTGAAAAACGTTCCGCCGGCCCTGGTGATAAGTATAGTATAACAAACATTTTACTAACAGGCTAGTGTAAAAACCAAGAGACATTGTTTCTGTATTTTCCATTAAACGGAATACATAAAATAATAATAATAATAATAATAATAATAATAATAATAATAATAATAATAATAATAACTTCGTTAACTAAAGCATTTTGTACTGGTTTGATATTAATTTCATTTCTACATGATTTATGATTCAGTGTCTGTTTTCAGTTAAGGATTTTCTTCCCGTTATTTTCGTTCGGGCGTAACATACAAAATTACTTGCGGAAGCTCCTTATATCGCGAAACTGGTCGCCATTTTATAACACGCCTTAACGAACATTTAAGAACGGACAAAAAATCGCATATTTAATTTAAGCAAGAACGTAAGTGAACGCCGTGATGAACGGAAACATGTAACATTGCTCCGGTTTTGCATGATTGCTAATGCATTTCATTTCACTGTCTTACAATTCTGCTGTGTTTAAGGTGTTTTAACCAATTGTTATCGTTTGTACAATACTGTTTTAAAATTTTATCTGGATTTTATTACGTCTTCACCACATATCTACCTAGCCAAGCCAAGCCATGGTGACATCCCTCACAGCGTCAAGTCAACTAGCACGAATTCCAATGAATGCCGGCTTAGTTGCCAGAGGAAAACAAATTTATAAAGTTTGTTTTATTGTTGATTCTGGTTTATAAAGTTCAACTAAATGACATATCCGAAATAGGACGTGAGTTTCCAACCAGAAGTCACCTAATTTGCAAAAATATGCAAATTAACTTCCGCCATTAAAGGAAAATCGATTATTCGCAATAAACTGCATTAAACATTCGATCATGAGGAGTAAACTGTTCATACCTATGTTTGCAGGGTAGGAGAACATTATTAGCATATTTGTGAATTATTATATGCATATAATTATATTAAATATGTAAATTAGTGGCCTTCACAAAAAGAAAATTGATTTTAGACAGTTATTTTGTGTCTTAAGCTTTTATTGATGACAAATAATGTATCCAAAGCCTAGTTTTCAGGTTTAGTAAATATGATTAGCATATCTGTAAATTAATTATGTACAAGAGGCCTATATAGCAATATGCAAATTAGTTCTCTATTAAAGGAAAATCGATTATTCGCAGTCTCTGCATCTAAGCATCCAATCATGACAAATAAATAGTCCAAACCATGTTTTCAGGGTTGGAGAATGATTAGCACATTTTGTGAAATAATTGTACACATATAATATCCTAAGTATGCAAACTACGGTTACTGTTGTCATAAAAAAAATGGTTTTGCACCAACAACATTTTGTGGATTAATTGTAAATCAAACTCACATAAATTTGAAAAAAACCCCAAAAGATTGTCATATAATTTCTTGATAGATACTGTAATAATATGTAATCAATAACATGTGGATACCTTCATAGCCTGTTCATATATCTCATTTATATCAGTACGCAACTTTGTATAATGGATTTGTTAATCTTGACACTTTTCACAGTAGTAGCAAAACCTTCCGTGTTTCTTACATGAACAGATCATTGTGGCACAATTAGTGGCGTAGCTAGGGAAGAACGGGCCCCAGTGCAATCCCCGAAAGCTAAGACGTTTTAAATTGTCAGTATCGTATTCTGAATTTGAAGAATGACATTCTACTACTAGGTACAAATAATACTCTCTGATT
The DNA here is from genome assembly GCF_011630105.1 of Anneissia japonica. Lineage (NCBI taxonomy): Eukaryota > Metazoa > Echinodermata > Crinoidea > Comatulida > Comatulidae > Anneissia > Anneissia japonica. The sequence goes on from NW_022752980.1 coordinate 96,137, forward strand.
ATGGTGCATTCAAAAACATATACACTAAATAAGATAAAAATACATTGAAAAACAGCAAAATGCAGTAAATAGAGACCAGTAAATGTGCACACTTCACGTTAAAATACAAATACATTAAATACGATAAAATACATTTAAAAATAATAGACTCTAAACATAGGCCTAGTTGTAATTATCAAAATTACGATACATTCATTAAAATAATTTGAAAATATTCAGAAATTTCCCTATGATATAAAAGAATTTAATATACTGTAGTTATAAGATTTAAAGCTAAAATTTCACTTATTTTTAATGCACTCTTTAGGTATGTCTTACAGGTAATAATTATCGAGTAGCAATGTTGGGTAGCCTATATACTGTATAAATAAATGTTAAAACACAAATGACTTGATTATTCTTTGCAGACGATGTTATGTTAAACTAGGATGACAGTCTCTGGTGGCAATTCAAAATTGCCAACGGGGCCTGTTTTCCCCTCTAGCTACATCGGTGTTTATTACATATCTCTTCGTTGTATGCACAGATATTATCTTTACCAAGTAAGACTTTTGACAAACTTTAGACACTGGCAATTTTGAATTGCCTCCAGAGACTCCAATCCTAGTTCGACATAACATTGTCTGAGAAGAATAATTAACCGATTTGTGTATTAACTTTTATTTATACAGTATATACCCTACATTGCTGCTCGATAATTATTTCCTTTAAGACATAGGCATTTAAAAAAAGAAGTAAAAGGAGCATTATTTGCTAGCTCATTGTTTAAGAAAAAAAAAAGTATCGGTGAAAAGCCGGTCCTGGTTAACTTCTTCTATCAAAAGAAATCAGTATCTAATGTCCTTAACTTAACCATACTTTTAACATTTTTATACAAGTTATTTAAAGTAATTTACACTTACTTTAGAGCTAGAGGTTAAGGCAAGAGCATCAATGTGCCTGTATGGAGACATGAAAAAAGCTTTAAACCTTATACGCAGAGAGAGGTTTTTTCGATATTGTAGTGAAAAGCCTCAAGAGTGTAAACATTCAAAAACTACCAGACAATGGTAGTGCACACTTCACGTTAAAATACAAATACATTAAAATACGATAAAATATATTTAAAAATAATAGACTCTAAACATAGACTTAGTTATTATTTTCAAAATATCTTGAAAATATTCAGAAATTTCGCTATGATTTAAAAGAATTTAAAATACTGTAGTTATAAGATTTAAAGCTAAAACTTCACTTATTTTTAATGCACTCTTTAGATATGTCTTACAAAAAAAAATTATCGAGTAGCAATGTTGGGTAGCCTATACACTGTATAAATAAATGCTAAAACACAAATGACTTGTGTATTCTTTGCAGACGTTGTTATGTTAAACTAGGATGACAGTCTCTGGTGGCAATTCAAAATTGCCAACGGGGCCTGTTTTCCCCTCTAGCTACATCGGTGTTTATTACATCTCTATTCGTTGTATGCACAGATATTATCTTTACAAAGTAAGACTTTTGACAAACTTTAGACATTGGCAATTTTGAATTGCCTCCAGAGACTCCAATTCTAGTTCGACATAACATTGTCTGAGAAGAATAATTAACCCATTTGTGTATCAACTTTTATTTATACAGTATATACCCCACATTGCTGCGCGATAATTATTTCCTGTAAGATATAGGCATTGAAAAAAGAAGTGAAAGGAGCATTATTTGCTAGCTCATTGTTGTTTAAGAAAAAAAGTATAGGTGAAAAGCACAGTCCTATCAAAAGAAATCAGTATCGAATGTCCTTAACTTAACCATACTTTTAACATTTTTATACAAGTTATTTAAGGTCATTTACAGTTACTTTAGAGCTAAAGATAGGTTTTTGCGACAATGTGGTGAAAAGACTCAAGAGTGTAGATATTCAAAAACTAATACCTACCAAAGGTGCTGCCTAGTAAAATTAATACACAGTTTATTTAAAAAGTCACGTATGGATTGGAAACATAGAACTAATACCTGATTGTGCAAGGAATGTTTTGCTACTTTTTTTGAAAAGTGTCAAGATGGACATATCCATTATACGAGTTTGCCTACTAAAGGTATATGGAGTAGGATAAAGAGGTATCCACATGTTATAGGTATATGTTTTTCGAGTGCCACTGACAAGCAAGCGTGTAATCAGAGAGTATAATTAGTACCTAGTCCTAGAATGTTCATTCGTTAAATTCAAAATACGTTACCGAAAATTTAAAATATCAGAGCTTTTGGGGATTGCACCGGGGCCCTTTATCCCCTAGTTACACCATTGATTTTGACACAATGATCTGTTCAAGTTAGAAAAAACGGAAGGTTTTGCTACTGCTGTAAAATAATTGATCAAATCCATTATACGAGTTTGCATACTGAAGATATATGAGGCTAAAGAGGTATCCACATTTTATACTTTACCGTTTACTGGTTTTCATTTAGCTAATATTTCTATTTAATTTTATATCTTATATTATCTTTTTCAACTGTATTGGCTAAGCGCCGTGCTATTTTTTGTAGTTTTCGTTGCGAAATGAGCTAGTATGTCCATTATATCTGTCCTTAAAAATGATTTCTGTCAGTCCGACATAAGTTTCTATTTTGTTGTCATCTTGACGTAGGAGAGTGACCTGATATACTATACTTTTGGTTAGGCATTTATTAGAGGGGCACACGTTGCGGAAATTACATGCTTTGACATCGTCGTCTGTGCGGATTGTGACATTATTGAGTACTGTTTTGGTGTGTGCAAAGATTATTGAACCAATATTCGGCATACAACTGTAACTTGATGGTATTTCGGTTAAATATTTTCATTAGTGCAAGGTTGGGTGGGAAGCATTCATCATCAATTTCTAAAAAATCATGTCCAATTCTTGTCTTGACGTTATTGCTGTATGGTGGGTTTAACCAGATGATGTTTCTTTTCCGTTTTCTTCTGTTGTCTCTTTGTGTGCATTTAGCGCAGGGTTCATACATTAAGTTTATACATTAATTTGCGTATCCGCTTTCTTTTAGGGCTTCTTGGTAAGGTTCCTTGGTTTCATTAAATATAGTTTCGTTGGACGAGATCCTAAAGTGTCTTTTATTTATAGCTTCCGGGATATCTTTATAATGGAGGGTGGATGGTTGCTTTTAGACTGTACGTACAGAGGCTTGTTGTTTTCCTTCAAGTAGGGTCTGTGGGTTCCGTCGGTTAAGTGTAGTGTTATGTCTAGATAGTTACTCACTGTTTTGTTCGTGTTTATTGTTATTTTCAAATGTTGGTCTTTAAATACAACACAGATGTCCTTTTTTCATTTTTTTCAATTTGCTTGGGTGTTTCGCCAAATGCCGCCAGCCCATAGTCTGTTTTGTTTTGGCCACGCCGTTTGTTAAATAGCAGAGTGTTCTTATCATGCACAATTATGTTTCTTTCGTCTTCTGTATTTTCTACATAGTCTTCTGCGAAGTCGAGGGCCTTAGAAAGTAGGCTATGGGAATTCGATGGATAGAATTCGGTGACGTCGAAGCATATAAATGAGTGATTCTGCTTGTCGGTGATGTTGTTAAACAATCACTTCGCTTGTGTTTCTCCATTGGTTAAGTTTATATTCTTGTTTATTTTTTCCAGAATTTGCTTGCTTATTTTTTCGATCTCTGATTTCAATGGGTTAATTAATCTGCATGCAGGTTTGTTTACGACGTTATCTTTGTGGTCCTTTAGAATTACGAATGCGTTTCATTTTGCTGTTATTTCAATTCTATCATCTAGGTCTAGGTTCCTTGTTATTTTAGTTTCTTCGGTTAGTTTCTTCGGTTGTAATGGTACTTACAGCATTGGATTCTGCTTTCTTGTACGACTTAATTATATATTTGGTTAGTATATCGTTGTAGGAGTTTGGGTCCATGCGGTAGAATGTATTCGTTTTGTTTACTGGTATTAGTACATTGCTGTACTTCCTTATCTATTTGACG
>NW_022752980.1:101223-103381 GCF_011630105.1 Anneissia japonica
ATATATATATATATATATATACATTTGTAGAGCCGATACTACTTAAAGTTAGTGGACACTAGAGTTCATACATTCTTTTTGAATTCATACATACTGCACCTAATGTGAGTAAAGTTTGATAAAAATGCCATGAAAATAGCAGGTGGAAACATGGAAAGAGCTACCCTGACTACCCAATCCCAGATTGGGGCAGATACAGGATTTAAAGTTGGTGGAATTGAACCAGATACCATACCCACCTCAACTACAACATGGTTGCACAACTCGCGCCTATGCCGGAAAATAGTACACTTAAACCACATAAATATAGGATATGTGCTTAAACTAAAAATGAATTTTCTTCACTTCAGGGGTTTAAATTTTTATTGCATGTAATCACGGCCGTCTTCTTGACCCGTATACATTTGTGTGGTGATGGCAATTGACAGACTCCAACCATAATATTTTATAAGGAATAGTTTATAATACGTCGGAACATTTTCAAAATCATTCATAATTACCTCACTTAAGGATTTAAAAAAAAAAAGTTAAAATGGACATAGGTAACACAAAACAATTAGCGTATGGTGGATTTTTTTTTAAATATGTAACATTAGATTCCTTTACCTACTGGGCCATTAAGGCTTTTGATGATAGTTCTAGTCCAGTTGGAGGTATATAGTGCAGGGGCTTATGTATTTTTGTTCGCAATTCATGTTAACTAATGGCAACAACGCTCTTCCGACTCAGAATTTTATACTGAACAAGAAAAATGTTGGTGCCAATTTTTTCGAGAAGGTTAAGTGGCCGCATCTTGAAAAACAAGAGGGCGGACACATCTAGTCAAACATATCATTATTTGGTATCATTGGAAAGGAAATAATGCACTGATTATTTTTTCCCATTACACTTATATAAAAATGAATAGTAACGGAGATATTCGCCATTAAACATGTCATTGTCTGCTGCCCTCTATTGGTGAAAATTTCATTTTTGTAATTCTTTGTACAAATTTACCTGATTTCTCAGTTCTAATACCGAAAATTTGTAGATTCTTGTTTGTAACTGGACTGATACACTGATAACAAAAATATTTTTATTCATGCTTATTAGTTTTTTCATGAAATGAAAATCATCATTTTTGTTGTGTATAACCTTTATTGTATTGAGATTGAGAGTTTCCTGGTATATTTTTTAAAGTACACATCAGCACCCAACAGCCGCAATTACATAATATAGATACAATAATTACATATTCTTACTACAGGATGAAACTATTACCCTTCAGACACCATGCCGGTATTTCTGAGATTACTATAATTTCCAAAAAACAGAATCATTTAGCAGAAAACAAAAGGAACATAAAATTAAATTGCTTGATTAGGAGCGATTTTCATTTAAAAAAGTGTTAATCATAATATAGCCTGTTATCTACAATCCAAGTTTTAATAGGTGAAACTATCCCCGCCGGAGACTGTCCTGGTACTTCTGAGTTTAGGGTTAAACAAAATCATTTGGCAAAAAAACATAAGGTGACATGAACACGGCGGTTTCAATATAGACAATAAGTATTTAGATATTCTCATAGTTGAGGGCGCTAACGCGGAAGCGATATTTTCATTGTTCTCCATATATGGGTTTTTAAATGACCAACCAACAGCTTTAAAATTAACAAAAATAATGAATATTCATGATATTATCGACGAAGACATGCTAAGCAGTTCCGTAGTATAACATAGGTACGATGTCATGGCTCCTGATTTTACGTGTGAGTATTTGAATTTATTCCATATTTTTCACCCAAAACTTAAGAAAATCTGGCATGTAAAGTTTACATGGCTATAAATAATTTTTGCAAATTTTTGAAACATTGCAACTTGCTCCATGTTATTACTATTTGACTTCTGCATTATCCTCTAAAAAATCTCTCTGACAACTGTTCCGGTAAAAATTTTATTTAAGTTTAAAAATGACCGTGTTTGGCCTTTAAAATACACGTGTTTAGCCTAGGCAGGCCTAGTATGTCTACGTTTTAGACGTTTATGGCGTAATAAATAACTCAGACAAGATAACTAATATGTTTTAAAAATATAATTCAAATGTTACTAGTAGTCTTCCATAGGCAAAACTAGGTCTAGGCTCCCTAAAAATAGCCTACGCTACGGGAGGGTAGGCTACC
>NW_022752980.1:103729-109228 GCF_011630105.1 Anneissia japonica
ACACAATATAATTAACACTTAAAATATTTTACTTTCCATTGCCTAGAATGAATTATATTGTTATGTATTGACTAATTAAAATATATTTATATTTATCTTTTCAGCTTTAATTGTTACGACGTAAGATGAAAATCAGATACTATGGTGAGATATGTTTACATCTATCCGGTTTTAATCGATATGCAAGCTACATGGAAACAGGTGGACTAGTCATTTTGTCTCTGCATCTCTGCTGTTACAGACAATTTTGTTTAGTATTCTTGTTTGTATTTTTGAAAAGACCTGGGACTTCCAGATGATGGGAAATTTATATTTTCTCTGAATCAACTTACTATTGAGAACAGATTATTTAAAACCCCATACCCTTTTAATGAAAATAAATATACACACTAATTACTGCACATAATTAACACAAAGCGCAATAACATATTTTGTTGTGCAGTACTATAATATAGTGTGAATATATGGAATATATTTGTACAAAAATAACTGTCAGTATTAACCTGATTGCATACCTTTAATTTGTATTCCTGATGATGACATAATTAATATCAAATTATTGAATCCCTAAACTTTGAGTATGTATTATTCTATCTGTATCTGAGATTAATCAGTGGACCTTTCGGTTTAATTTGGATTCTTGTATTTTTTAAAGGTTTATTTTGTTCATTAAAAATATAACATGTAGAACATTATGTTTGTGTCTATTTGTAAACTAAGGTGTAAGAAGAATGATGATTGTAAATGATACTGGTTATTTTCACAGATGAATATTGGATCATTGTTTACATTTATTTATATTTTAAATTTTCTTTATTTTAGAGCCATCCTAATTATTGCCATCAAAATATAAAACGTTATTCAATGCAAGCCTGTATTTATCATATATTAGCTGAATAAAAATAATGTATATATTATACAATTATACTTTTAACATTTAACAACATTAATGCAGCAAAGCCTATCCAAAACCCCAATAAAATCTAGGCCTCAATCTAGGCCTAGCGCATGTATAAACAACGCGTAAAATTGCGCGTATGAGCCCGTGGAGTTGTCAAGAACGCCTAGTAAAGCCAAAATATTTGCTGTTTCAATCGAAAATGTTTAAAAATCGGAAGAAGTTGTAAGGCAAATATTTCACAGAATACAAGAACAAACACTGATTGTTCATTGGCGACCAACGATAACATCCAGAAAAATTGCACAATTTTGTAAAACGACGATAATTACGACCATGTTTAGCGATATTAACATTTACGGAGTTAGGGCGTTGTTTGTTTACATTACTGTAGACCGGCCTTACTTTTCTTGTTAAAATTCATGATTTTTATATAAATTCATGCATTGCAAAAATTTTGTTTAGTAGCTGATATAATAATTAGACAAACAGAACATGAATGGGGGGATATTACACTCATATATTATTTTTAGCACAATTCTACTATGTACCAAAAAATGCAGTTCCGCTAAGCTCGCACGATCCCAATCGCGACATGAGTGTGTTCGTTCGAGGCTTGCGGTGCGTAAATATATGAAAGGCGCGTTGAAAACACTTATTGTCCCAATATAGTGCGTATGAAACCGCCGTGTGAAATGTTTTTGATTTTGTAACTGGATTGATACGCTGATAACAAAAACATTTATATTCATGTTTATTAGTTTTTTTTAATGAAATAATGGAAAAATATCATTTTTGTTGTGTAGAACCTTTACTGTATTGACTATAGCTTTCAGGGCCAAAACAAAATCATTTAGCAGAAAACATAAGAAACATGAAATTAGATTGCTTAATTTGGAGCAATTTTTATTAAAAAGTGTTAATCATAACATAGTTTGTTATCTACAATCAAAGTTTTAATGGGTGAAACTATCCCCACCGGAGACCAACAAAAACTCATTAAAACAATCGTTAAACAAAATCATTTGGCAAAAAAACATAAGGTGACATGAAATGTTTTTGATACTGTGAGCTAATGGATAAAGCCTTTTTTTGTATTTTGTCATTTTAGCGTTATTTCTTATTATTTAAATGGGACCATTTCGGAAACAAGCTGAAATGCTTTAAGGGTTATTCTGAATTTCTCTAATTGTTGGGGTTTTTTTAACACTTTGTTTACCTGTGAGAATTTCGAAACAAATCGCATCAAATTATAATAATGTCAGATCATAGATAATGGATTCACATAATAATAGGCACTTCTCATAAAAAATTAAAAGTGGGTAAATAATTCCCTGTCCAACATCATCATTCTGAATCGAGACTAAAATAATATTACATAATTGACAGTAAAGAAGAAAAAAAAAGTGAGCTGAATCATGACTGCCTAATTTTGAGAGCTATAGTAGAAGAAATTAGTATGGACCTCAGATGATAATACAAATGGAGTAATCTAATACTATTTTATAAAAACCCTAGTTTCCAGCACATCTCAGTTTCCTCTATACTAGAAGAAATGTAGAAAGAAATGTATTAAGAAATCTTTAACCATACTAGTAGTACAGTACAGGGAGGAGGAAAGCCGGCCGGGCCTCCTAAATATAAAAAAATTGGGGTAGAAATGAAAATTATATTCAAATTTATGTCTGAGAGGGCCATTTCCGGCCATCTAAACGTGTCACAATCATAAATATTTTCTTCAGCTCCAACCATGGTGGGGCTCATGTGGTTTACACCCTCCATCAGTGAAAGTCCCTCCCTGCCCCTTCGACCCGTCACCACAGATCTCCCGGAAATAACTTCTTCCAACTTGGAACCCATGTACTATAGGTGCCCGCCATTTGTAGGCAGATTTTTTTTCAGATTCGGAGAGTTGTTTCAGCTAGCAGAGAGCAGAGAACTTTAATTATAAAAATTAAAATATTAAATGTGCCTGTTATTACTGTAGGTGAATCCATAATTTACAATTATTATTTGGTGTGACACCCAAAATCTGGATTCACAAGTACCGAGATGGTTTCTGGTGTGAGATATTCTCATTTTTCAAAACTTCTACATAAAAAGTTTTAACCACAGATAAATCTGTTATCATATTTATCTGAATAAACATCGCCTCTAGAGCCTCATTTGGAATAAACGCCTTATTTTTTTCCTCAAATAATCAACTCCCCACCCAACCAAATGACAGTAAACAAAGCAACATCATTGTCAACAGATTCTATTGATTTTTCACTCCAGTAGAATTACATTTTTCCTTTCATTTTGATAGTAATTCTATGTTGTAGTGAAATTTAAGGGCATATATTTTGAGTATATACGCATCAAATTCACAAAAAAAAAATAGTAAAAATAAACGTCCCCTCAAAACCTTTCTTAACAATGAAAGTCCCTGGGTATATATTCCAATAAATATGGTATTTATAATTACTCTGATAATCAAGCGGTCTGCTTAACGATTTTGTTTTTGTCAAGACTGGAAAATACCAGGATATTGCAGCTGTATTAACATGCACTTATATATTGATAGGAAACTGTCACTGCAATGAACAAATAATATGGATATTTACATTGTTTAATAATAAAAAAAAACCATGAATACAAATGAAATTTGTTTATCAATGTATCAAATTAGTTACAAACATAAGACTCTACAAATTATCTGTACTAGAACCAAGAAAACAAGGAAACTTCCTAGAAACAATAAAAATGAAATTTTCACCAATAGAGGGCAGCAGACAATGATGTGTTTAATGGCGAATATCTCGGTTTATATGCATTTCGTCATATTAGTGTAATTGGAAAAATATTCAGTGCATGATTTCCTTTCTAATGATACCACATAATACTATGCTTGAGCAGATGCGTCCGCCATCTTGTTTTCCAAGCTGGCGGCCAGTTAACCTTCTCGAAAAAATTGGCACCAACGTTTTTCTTGTTCAGTATAAAATTCTGAATCGGAAAAACATTGTTGCCATAAATTAACATGAATTGCAAACTCGAGCCTATTTTGCTACATAAGGCCCTGTACTATTATATAAAAAAAAGTGAAGATCTGTGTACCTGCATGTGTCAAAATAATACTACACCAAAACCTTATCACTGGTTCTTTAAGTTCCTCCCTCTATTTTAATGGTGATAATATAAATAGAACAACAGGTGATCAAAGGCTCTTAAACTCGAATCCTGAAAGGGATTGTGTGAATAGTATTATTTTTTAATGAGCGATGATATTCTACTAATGCAAACGAATTTATGTTCAAATTCTAATTACAGAAACTTGCAATATTGACTGCTTTAACGGCGGTGAATGCGTCACATCGGACTACGGTAATGAAAGCTGTCAGTGTATGTTCGGTTTTGTTGGAGCAGCATGCAATATAGGTACGTTTTTTATAGTTAAATGTGGATTACGCATTCATCTAAATATAATAGTTATCCTAGAGTGCAGAACACTTACCTTGTGCCAATGGAAAACAAATTTCCAAAGCAATGTTGGACCAATAAGTATCATCTTATCTTATCTTAAAACAAATATACAACATGATTATCATCTAAAAAGATTCGATTCATTCGATTGTTAAAGTGTATTTTGTGACAGAACTCAAGTTAAATACAAAAACTATATAAGCATATACTATAAAAATATAAAAATACAAATATAACAGTTACTATCCAGAGGCTGCCAATATACCGTCTTGATTTCATACTTTCACATTCTCATTAAAAATGTATCCGCAGTTATGAACAAACGACCTTCTTCTGCGTACATGGCCTGGTTTGCTCTCTGTGGTAGTAGCCTAAAACCTGAGTCATTAAAAATATAATACATATATAAGGGTGTGACGGTTCATCAGTCATTGACTTAACTTTCAATTGTAGGAATTTCAATGCCTATAATTTTGCCTGCATGCTTCTCGACTCTTTAAAGTAGTGTTTTTTTTTTTATTCTCATCAGACAGACATCCAAAAATCGGAAGCAAGCTTAACGTCACAACGCTTTGAATAACAGATCTATAAAATACATTTAAAATTATAACATCGACTTTATATTGTTTGAGTTTTCTTAGAAAATAAAGCTTTTAATTAGATTACAATAGAATTGATGTGACAGCAAAAATTAAAATCTTTATTACAGTACCGAAATTTTTAAATTTTTCAACTTGTTCAATAGGCAGCCCATTTATCATTAATTTATCATGGCCAGCAGTTTTCCCCCAAATGTGATTTTTTTTTGTCTTACATACATATGGTTAGTTTTAAATAGTTCTCAGAACACCATTCCACAAATCGTTCTACTTCTTCCACATACACCGATGTGTCATTTCCACGAAGATACCTGGAGATAACGGTATCATCTGCATATTTGATTATGGATGTGTTGCCAGGACGTGATGAGGGCGCTGCTCACTGCGACGAGGACTGAATTTTTCGTGAGAAGTTTTGATGTTATATTTTCCGTGAAATTCTGATGTTTTGATAAAGTTTTGTGGTCGAATAAGCTAAAACGATGTTTATATATATATATATATATATATATATATATATATATATAGATTAAAAGA
>NW_022752980.1:109289-114646 GCF_011630105.1 Anneissia japonica
TATATATAGATATATATATATATATATATATATATTATATATATATGTGTGTGTGTGTTAATGGTGATGTTGTATGTGGCAATAGGCTTGGACTCAGGTGACAACTCCATAGTTAAATTAACGTACAACAGGGAAAAATTGTTGAGTATCCAATCAGGCGCCCTAGATCAGTTACCAGATCTACATATAATAGACGATTTGCATGGACATTCTCAGGCCAAAAGGAGAAAACTAGGTAAGAAAGGAGGTTTAAAACAAAAAAAAATTGAGATGGAAAAATTATCGCTTATCGTTACCGAAAATTATTTTGTCAAATGTTAGACTTTAAAAAAGAAGCTGGACGAACTAAATATAAACATGCGCTATGACAACATTTTCAGGAAAGCAAATTTATTATGTTTCACGGAAACTTAGCTGAATAAGCATGTCCCCGATTCGAGTGTGGAAATTGATAGTTTTCAACTCATACGCGCTGATAGAACATTAAATTCAGGGAAAGCTATTGGCGGTGGAGTTGGTATCTTTATTAATCAACAATGGAGTAATACCTTTGTTGTGAGGGAGAAAATATGCACTCCCGATATTGAGCTACTTAGCATATCTTTACATCCGTTCTAATAATAATAATAATATTTTATTCAATCTCAATGGCAGCATTAACGCTGAATTACATGAGAATACATTAAAACTCGGAAATACAAAACCGAAAAACACAAAAAAGCACAAAAAGATTAAAAAATTGAGAACATTAAAATGAAGATGAGACCTATAAAACTAGAAAAAAGATAATATTCATTAGATCAAACATTAACATTCTTTTTACATAATAAGATATCAAAAAAGCACAAGAAGTAACAATTGGATTATGATTTATACAAAATTTCACATTGGTAGATATAAAAATATAAACAATTTACATAAAATTGACTAGAAAAATAACTGTTAGATTTCATATAAACAAGGGAAATAGATGTGTTGAATCATATTGCAACAGAACCCCGCCTAAATTCTACTATGGGCAAACTTTGGAAACCGCATAACGAAATTGACATTTATCAAATACTAATTATCATTATTTATTTAAAAGTCTAGTGAGGAATGGAATGGGGCTATTGCCATATCTATTAGTCCGGTGCTTGGGAACTTGGTATGTATTTGTGTGCCTGAGATTCATAGAGTGAGATCGGCTATTCTGAGGGAACTAATCCTTATATCTATCTGAATTACAACATTTATTAGCAAACTCGCTGCACAAATGGATTCTTCTTTCTTCAAGCATTTGGAGACCAGTAATATTTAGTGCGTCGTTATACGACACATAATTTGTGCCAAGAATGATACGGCTGGCTCTTTTTTGGATTCTTTCAATCTGTTTGGATTGCTGTCTGGTAATGTTTCCATGCCAGACATGTGAGGCATATTCAATAGTAGGGCGCACATATCCAGTATACACTGACACCAAATCTTGGACTGGAACTCCAAATCGCTTGAGCCGACTCAGCATATACAATCTACGACTGCTCTTAAATACCATTGTGTTAACATGCGTATCCCAACCCAAGTTGGCCTGCACGGTAATACCCAATATTGTGGCCTCTGATACCTTCTCAAGCACTTGATCATTTATCATAAGATTAGGAGGATTTGGCGGTTGGTTTTTGAAGCAAATTTGTAAAAACTTACATTTGGATGGATTGAGCTTTAGGTGGTTAGAATTTGCCCAGGGTTCCAAATCGTGGACATCCGACTCTATACAGGTTGGCACCCTGGTAGGACGGACCTCAACCAGGCTTAGATCATCAACATACTTAAACGAAGACGAATGCGCATTCTTAGATGAATCATTGATCATGGCGTTAAATATGATGGGCCCAAACTTCGTGCCTTGTGGGACCCCGCATGAAAGTGTTACCCAGTCCGAGAATGTTGAATGGTATCGCACCCTCTGACGTCGCGCAGTGAGAAAATTCACAATCCACGGTCGGGCACCAAGATGATAAAGTTTCTGGACTGTGATCGTGTGATCTACGCAATCAAAAGCTTTGGAGAAGTCCGTCGCTACCAACGTGTCAACTGTATCAGGTTTATCAGTGCCTTTATAAATGGTATCAAGTAGTTTAATTACACAGTGGGTGGTTGATGAGCCCTTAATACAACCGTACTGATTACGATCGACAGACTTAGCAATATCGTTCCAGACTCACTTAGAGACGAAGCCCTCACAAACCTTAGCAAGAATGGCTGTTAAAGAGTTTGCTTATTTTAGCCGGTAATTCCTTTGGCACTGGGGCAATAATTGCATCCTTCCACACTTGAGGTACTGATCCCTCAACTAATGATGAATTAAAAATACTAGTTACAGGGATGCTAAATTCGCACGCAAACTCTTTAAGTATTTCCCCTGGTAGTCCATCAGGACCTGTTGCTTTCTGTGCTTTCAATTTACTAAATTCTTTGTACATATCTCAGACATGGATTTGAGGTGGGGTTGTAGCAGGCAAGTACGCAGGCAATTGTTTAAGATTTATTGGGGGCCTACTCTGAGATACTGAAGCAAAGGTCTGGTTAATTGCTTCTGCAATTGCCTTCACATCACTCTGGGGCATGCCAGGGACAAGAATCATAGGTCGAGGTTTGCATTTATTAGATATCAATTGTATACCCTTATGCCAACCCGATGGGTCACTGGTCTTGAGGTTTTGAAGACGTTCGTTGTAGAAAGACTTCTTAGCTTGGCTGATGGAATATATAATTTTGTTACGAAGGAAGCGCCAGTGATACTTTTTACCCTCCGCAAATGCTAACTGACGTTTTTTTATTAGCATTTTAATTTCGGCAGTCATCCATGGTTTATCACTTGTATGAAGTTTTACCACCATGGTGGGAAAGTGTTTATCCATGGCTCTATTCACAGTATTATAAAACGCGTCAGTCTTATCTTGAGTACAAGTAGCGTTCAGAACCTCACTCCATGTGTGTTTTGTGATCCATCTCCCGAATTCATACATTCGTGATTTAAGTAATGGCCTAACAATTATCTTGTTTGTGCTACCTACTGTCTTAATATTGTTTGGGGACCAATATACAGTGTTATGGTCGCTACGACCAATCGGGGCACTTACAATTGGGTTACTATAACGATCATTAATGTTAGTGATTATGATGTCTAAAATAGCATTGCCGTGGGTAGGTTTATCTACAACCTGCCTTGTGGCATGCGCTCTATTTATTGGACAGATATCAACACGGTTGAAGTCACCTATAACAATTCCTAGGTCAGAATATTTTGATTTGAGTTTATCAAGAGTAGATATAATATGCTCAACTAAGTTCTGTTGATATTCCGACTTAGGTGGAATATACACTGCACATACAACTATTGCAGATATACTACGCGGGAGACTATGAGGACGAACATATAACCATATACATTCAAGTTCGTCAGGAACCACTATGTCATTTAAAACATTTATATGTATGCTGTTCCTTACATACACGGCGACTCCACCTCCGCTTTTCTCCGTTCTTATTTTAGTAAAAACGTTGAAACCATCTACAGTTAAAGGGGGGGTGCGGGGATGAGACAAGTGGCCATATATTGCTTATTTAACCTTTACTGAGTTCGGGAAAAATACTTAAAAAATTCAAAATGTTGAGATGTAACGATAATTAGAGAAACAAAACATGATGTGATGAGACGGGAAAATCAGGTGAAAACGAGGCTGATCACTTTTTTCAGTAGCTGTATATTCACAGTTACTAGGTAATAATGTTATCGCCTCCTACAATGTTAACACAATCAGGTATACTACTAATAATACAGAAATAATGATGACGATATATAATTTGTGCAATAGTATCACTGTCTCTTATACACAGTGTCTACCCAGCAGCTAAGTAGCGCACTCCTGACCGGGACACTGCTCCAGTCCCGCAGCAGGTGAGTTCGCACGCAGCCTTATCCAGCTGACGGTAAAGTTAGTAGGTTTCTACTACTAGCCTAGACCTGTCATGCCATGGCGACTTTGTCACATTAATTGTGCTAGTGCATAATTTTTCATAATAGCCTAGGCCCCTAGTCCTACTAATAGCTATATAGGCCTGGAAAAACTGTCTAGGCCTAAATGTCTAAAAACTGCACTGTCTAAATAAAGGTGATGTGCTATAACACTACAGTATATCATCAGAGCCAACACCAATTCCTGTAACAATAAAATTATTATTGATATACTGTAGTCTGTAGGCCTAGGAGCTAGGCTACACAACAATAACGCCTCAATAACATGATGCATATGTTACTCCAAACCTAACTTTCAGCTGTTGTTGAAATGTGGAATTCAAATAAAATATACAGTATCTCAGTATGGTATGTTATTGATAAAGCAGCAAATGACAATGTTTGATAACATTTTTTATTTTTTAACAAACCTGGTTTTGCATTATTGTAACTACTGTATACTTATTTCTCAATAGGAGCAAATGACTGGCTCAAATGGATGTGATGCAAACAGTTCCATCTGTGTGGACATGATGAAAATGGACATGTCCAATCCACGGTTAGCGGAAGGTGGCGATGCTCAGAGCTCTGCAGCAAGGGATTGAGGCCAAAATATTTCAAAAGAATTAAATTAAAATGATTTATCTAGTGATTTTTTTTTATATTGCAGCATCTGGTTTATATTGCATGCCAAATTTATAATAAATAAATAAATACTGTACCAGTATTACTGTACCTGTTTCACTTTCAAAATATCTTTAATATTATTAAATGGTATTATAATCCCATTCAATAGTAATCCTTTTGAAGCAAATATGTGACCGATATTTAGAAAAAAAAATTGTGAGGAATCATTTTGAAATATGTAATGTGCGAAGTTGATAGTACAGTATGAAAATGTGGCTCAAGATATACAGGAACAACTATTTTAATGTATGGCTTTGTACAGTCTTGTCTAAAGTTATTCTATGAAACTGCTTATTTTTTAATGCCTGGATTATGCCTATGTCTGCATGCTGATCAATTGCATTGGAATTTAAGACAAAGCTTCAATTTTTTGCTATACACCATTTTTTGTTTAGTATTTTAAAATATATAGTTGAACTTGCCTGTGTCATATTGAGAAATTGTTTGACCCTAACAAAATTTGACTTGCACTTACGGTAATGGAAAACACAACAATTCAGCATGTAAAATTAGATTGACTTAGAAATTATTAAGAGTATATTATTAGTCGTCTTATGCAATTTTTAATTGCACTGCTCTATTTATCATGTCTGATTGTCCTGTATTATTTACCATAGCCAAGATTTCTTCTTTCATGATGATATTCAACATCCATATTTTTGGTGCTTCACTT
>NW_022752980.1:114669-115084 GCF_011630105.1 Anneissia japonica
ATTGTTGTACATACAGTAAATTCAAGACTACTGGTGTTACTAAATAAATATTTTGAAACACAATTTATCATCCTTGTACATGGCAAATAATTTATTACAAGTGTATTTTCTCACAGTACATATAAAATTGTTTTACTGTACACAGAATAAAGCAACATTGAAGCAGTTAGGTATTACAATATATATCACTGCATTTTACACACTCTATTTATTATCAAAATATTAAATATATTGATTTATAGTTACTGTAGTTTATACCAATGTAAAGAATAAGGAAGAACAAGTTACATTTATATACTGTATTAGCTTAAAATTTTAAAATATGAGACGAGAGTGGGGAAGATACAAAAAACATTGTACTGTACTTAACAACAAAATGTTCTTGAAATCAACTTTGCTGGCCTATCCGAATCAA
>NW_022752980.1:116686-124660 GCF_011630105.1 Anneissia japonica
TAACACTAGCTCAAAATCCTGTAGCACCAGTTTTTTTTTGGGACCCAGTTCACGAGCCTCGTTTTCGAATACCGCGCTCCAAAATCGAGTGCCGTCACCGTCATTGTGGTCGCCCATCCCTCTATTTTAAAGTAAAAATCAATCGTTTCATCCCCGCACCCCCCCCCCTTTAAATAATTCACAGGGATTTTGTCCGACTGCCATGTCTCAGTTAATACGGCAATATCAATATTACTAATGTTACTCTGATTGAACAACACTTCGAATTCATCAATTTTGTTCAGGACCGAACGGGTATTCGTGAGAATGAAGCCTGGAAGTGAAGTGGGCTTATTACGAGAATGATTCGTCTTACCGCTATTTTGGTTGTCCTTCTTCCCCGTGTGTACAATCGACACCTTCCGCAAGTTATTTAGATTCCGATGTCTTACCTCAGATAAAGGGGGCGTTAAGATAAAATTCGATATTACCACTCTAACTCTTCTTTTCGATCCACCGCGTGAACCTCTTCTTCGCCATCGCAGACGCTGACGGGATCCACTATGCGAGGTATGCGTTGGACCACCTGTTTTTTCCGTGATTGCATTCAATTCAATTCTATTGTCGGAGGGAATTCCCACAAATATGTGTGTGTTGTGTATTCACCCCAATGTCAAGACTAGACGAGCAGCTGAAACTCTCTCAGGTATAATTCAACATATGGAAGCAGTTTGTCATGATGCGCCGAAGTTCATCATTGGCGATTTCAATCAACATAAATTGTCCTGGACACTTAGGGCGTATCAACAATATGTAACCTGCCCAACACGCGAGGGTAAAACAATTGATCTTTACTATGGTACTGTTTGGGACGCGTATACTTCTGTTACTATGCCACCTTTAGGATCTTCGGACCACAATTCTATACGATTGCTTCCTAAATATATTCCATTAGTCCAGCTAGTTAAAGAGGTTGTTAAGACAGTTAAAATTTGGACTGATGAAAGTATCGAAACCCTAAAAGGATGCTTTGATTGCACCGATTGGCAAGTTTTCTATTAGTCGTCGCTGGATCTGGACCAAAACGTGAAAGTAAAAAGTATACATACAATATTCTTGCCAGGAGTAAGTAATAGGCATAAGCCCAAATAGTATACTGCTCTTAATGCATCATCAAAAACAAATACAATGACAATACAATATAAATATATACAAAAAAAAAAGGGAAAAAAAGTAAATTCAAAATAAATTGATTTAATATAACAAAATGAAAAACAGAGATAATTAATAGCTATCATTATTAATATTTTGAGATCAAGTGTTTTGTGAGCTGGGCTTTAAAGTCCGAAATGGATGTATATTGTATAATTTCATTAGGAAGTTGTTTCCATAATCTAGGAAAAATAACAAAAGATGAATTTAAAAATGTATTAGTCTTGGCTTTCCAATGTATTAATCGCCCTTCACACCTTTCACTTGATCTCACAAGATTATTAAACGACAATTGACATTGGCCATGCATTATTTTAAAACCTAACGTTAGTCGATATACTTTAAAAATATCCTCCATGCTTAAAATATTCAAAATCCTGAATCTATATAAATATGACGTGTCCCAATTTCCTTCCTTTCTGTACATAATTACTCTAGTTGCCTTTTTTGTACCCTTTCTAGTCTATAAATATTTGAAATTTCAGTAGGTGCCCACATGCAGCAACAGTACGTCATAACCGGTAATATTAAAGTTTTATAAGGATTGAGCATAGCCATCCAAGACATGACCTTACTACATCTTGAAACAAAACCAAGGAGTCTGCTTGCCTTATTACTAACATAATTCAAATGAGAATGACATGATAAATTATTGTTAATATAAACACCAAGTAGTTTAAATTCATAGAATCTTTCAGTTGTTTCAAAATTTATACTATAGTCCCATGTAAGAGGCTCTTTACACCTAGATAAACTCATAGTTGCACATTTAGATGCATTTAGCGGCGGTTTGTTAACAATGAAGCCTAATACAGTCGTCTATTCCATAAATAGTTCTTGAAATCGTATTGTCATCAGCGAATTGAAAAATTGAAGATGTTATACCATATTCAAGGTCACTTACATACATTAAAAATAACAAAGGACCAAGAACTGACCCTTGAGGAACTCCTGTTATTAAACACTTCCATTTAGAAGTTTCACCTCTATAGATGACTCTTTGTTTTCTATCTGAAAGAAAGTCCGGAATCGATTTATTTACAGTTTTGTTTATACCAATATTATTAAGCTTTTTAAGTAAACGCTTATGTGGGACCTTATCAAAAATCTAAAAAAATTACATCTACTTGTCTACAATCTTTAGATTTAAACTTTGAGCCCATGAATGAAATGCCTTTGTGAGTAACAATTCAGTACTATATGCATGTCTAAAACCAAACTGATTATCTGATAATAAATTATTGAACTCTAAGAAATTACTTATTCGTTTACATAAAAGTTTTTCCATAATCTTACAAACAATTGGTGTTAAAGACACGGGCCTATAGCTCTTTATCTCTCCCTTTGGTTTTCCATGTTTTTTAAAATCTGGTACAACATTAGCTGTTTTTCATTGTTTTGGTAAAACATCTTTCTCTAAAGATAAATTAAAAAAGTTACACAATACTCTTGCCAGTTCTTTCTTACATACTTTTAGGAATATGGGAAGTAAATTATCAGGTCCTGGAGACTTTGAAACAATTAGATAGTTTAATGCCTGATAAACCTCCATCACATTAAATTTTTCAAATTCCATATGGTGTTGTGAGACAATATCAGAGTTGTAAAGTAAGTCATTATCATCATTTTCTAGAATTTTTAGTAATGATTATCATCATCATCATTACTAAAAATTCTAGAAAATTGATCGTTAAATAGGTTTGCTAACTCTTTTGCATCTGTTACAACACCATCATTTATTTTAAAACTAATAACTTCTGAATCTTGTTTAATTGCCCTAATGTCTGCCTAAAATTGTTTCATATTTGTAGACGCCTTATTTCAAATATCTAAGACATAATTTCTATGACTACAGTATATGGCTTTTATCAAACTTCTGCTACAACTTTTAAATTTTTCTGTAGCCTCCTGTGTCTTTAACATCTTGGCCTTCTTATATAATTTTCTTTTCTTTGTACAAAGTTTCTTAATTTCTGTATCAATCCCTTCTTTTCTTAATAGGCACTGATTCAGAAATTACCTTATTTATATAACTTATAATACTTTCCAAAATGTTACTAATGTTTTCAAACAGAAAACAATTTTCCCAATTAAAATTATTCAACATAATTTTCATCTTTTCAAAATCTGCATTTTTTAGGGCATATACAGATTTAGTTATAACTTTTTCACGTTGGTTTGATATTCTCATATATATCTCAATTGCTTCATGATCACACGAGTCAAAATTTTGGACTCGTGTGATCGTGTAAATAACTGTGTTGAAATTCCATCTAAACAAATGATTGTATTTCCCAATTATTAGCATTGGATCACCAAAAACCTTAAGACATTGAATAAAAAGAAACGTCTTTTTTTTACTTGAAATAAAAGTGAAGATAGGTTAATGAATAGGGAAGTTAGACGAGCAATCCGTGTAGCTAAAATTAACTATAAGAATAAAATAGAGGCAACTTTTAGAAATGGAAGCATACTTAAAGCTTGGCAAGGTCTTAAGAATATGGCTTCTATAAATTAGTTAAATAATTAGCTAAAGTAAACCCTAGAATGTTCTAGAAGGACAAGAAGGGCATTTTGCAACTAAAAGGAATTACAGAATTCCCCAGGAGTTTGTTTTTGTTTTGATAATCTTCTCGTGAAAGGTTGATAACGCCGGCTGGTGCGGGGACGGTATGCTGGTAGGTGAGGATACAGGCTATTTTGGGATCGGTGAGGGAATCCTAGGCCTAATCATCATTTGATATTACATCTAGTGTTATGTGGAATTCTCAAAGGACAAACATGTTTACATCTTTATTATTATTTTACTTGTTGGAATTACTCTCCTATACATATTATTTTGGACAGATACACTTACGGAACTTTGTAAACAATTCGTCAAGCATCACACATGAAAATAGTTTTATTGTTAGGTTTGCAGATGACTCTGCTTTACTTACACTTCTTAAAGATGGAAATGATGGTCATGGCCTAGTTTTAGATACATTTATTAAATTTTGCGATGGCACGAACTTAAAGTTGAATGTTTCCAAAACAAAGGAAATGGGGTCATACTCTTAAATAACGAACCAGTTGAGATTGATAACTCCTATAAGTACCTTGGTACCATAATTGAGGACAGTCTCAGCTGGGGATTAAACACTGAAACTTTATTTAAAAAAGGTAACCAGAGACTGTATATACTTAATATACCTAATAGAAAGTTAAATTAATTTAAAGTAAATAAGTCTATTTTTAAAATATTTTGTAATTCATTTGTGGAAAGTGTCTTAACTTTTTCTTTTATATGTTGGTATTATAACTTAAACCTTGTTGGCTGTGGAAAGAACGTCACGCTTCAGCGTATCACAGCCTATCTTTGCAGTTATGCCCTTTTGCCTTGGGAATTTACTGAAAATTGTGTAGTTATGCCCTTTTGCCATGCCCCTATCTAGTCCGGGGGACACTTCTTTACATTTTGTTTTTGTGTCAACATGTGTAACATGACGTTCTGACCCCACTAGGCTATATAACTCATTTTCGCCAAAAATGTCAGTTATGCCCTTTTGCCATGGGAGGGGGGGGGGCAGAATTATAGCAAGCAGTTTTCCAACAATGGCCTGTCCAGTTGTGCCTGCAGTGTTAAATTCTGCGGCCAAGTTCAAACAAGCACTAAATTGGTATAGATCAGACATTTTGTCCCATCCATCTGTATACTCGTCACTATTTTTAGCTGATTGAGTGGCCAGAAAATCATCCTCAATGATCACTCTCTCAATTCCTGACCTCTATGGAGCAAGAAGAAATTCTTGAACCTCTCGCATAATATCATCCTTTGTGTCTGCAACCATGGTTGATATTGAGCTCACTAACTCCTGCTTCAACGCTGTGGTCTCATTATTTAGGCGTCTTTTGCAGTTTATTCATAGTCCTATTAATATCAAAGGAAATACCAAAATGAAAAATGCTATGCCTACGAAGCTGTTTAAGGGACATGATGAATTTTTATTTTATTTTCCTAACCCGTACGTACGCCTTATGTAACCCGTACGTACGCCTTACTAAGGCGTACGTACGCCTTATTAAGGCGTACGTACGCTTTATTAAGGCCAATCAGAAGACGACTAACAATGAAGTTTGGCTTAGCTGCAAGGCCCTCAGCCAATCACAAACTACCTTCCATTCCGTTTGTCCAATGTAAGTAGTAAGCAACACACGTCCACTTGCAAGTATGGCGTTGGACAGAAGTTTATCAAATGATAAATCTGAGCCGGTTTCAGGCATATTTTTGTGATACATGTTGTGAGAACATAGAGTATGGTTGTGTCATTAAGCATAAACAGCTTAAAGAAATTTAAGGATGTGCAACTCTGTGGAAAACAACTAATACGAGTCCTCGGTAAGGCCTATGGCTATGACGTTTCCGTCGAAACTGATGAATAGCGCACATATAGGCCTATATGAAGAGGCTCTCGGGGATAGTGGTGCAAGTAGTAGTAGTCAAAATTGCACCGAATCTGTTTAAAGGTACGTGTGTTGTTACATATAACGTTAAAAATGGTATGGTATGTTTTACTTCATTGAGAAGCACTAAGCGTCTCTCTATCACACACCACACACACACACACACACACACACACACAGACAGACAGACAGGAAGGCCAGTGCCTTTTTTCTCAAACTGGGGTACTATCGACAGCAAAATAACCACAGTATTGTGAATCAAATATGATGATGTTATATTGTAGTAAACATAATAAGACAATAATTTTGGCAATGAATTGACCCTGCATAAACAACTGATAAATGAAGACAACTCAAGGATAGCCATGCACAATTATATAGCAACTATTTACTACTATCTACCAAGAACAGTGGTTTACTACACAAAATGAATCAATTCAGTTTTTTGGGGGTAGGGGATGTGCCCTTCAGTGACTGTGCTTAGACTAATTAATTCAGGCATAATTTGATTTTAATGTCTTCATGAAAGAATATAACAAAATTATTATATTAATACTAGTACAGTATGCTTTATCTACATACGAATCCTTCACATCATCATATTAATAGGTATCAAAACTGACTTAAGCAATTAATATTTATCAACACTTAGATGTCCAATTAAATGCACCACCTGCATTTAATATTGTATTATACTGATACTACTTGTTACTATTTTTGTTTTGTTTTGGAAAACAACATTTGTTTAAAAGGAAACAATTAAAATACACATTTGATCATAAAATAATCACAGTGACCTCTCTTTTGAATTAGTTTGTTTAATTAATTTTCACAGACCTCAGACTCAAGTGAATGGAAGTTGATGAACCACAGCCAAAGCAAAGTTTGCTTCATTATGCATCAGCTGAAACCAATAATTAAGAAGTGCTTCCTGGTCGAGGTCATGTTCTCCCATGTAACAATAATATATTAAGTACTTTTAATAGAGAATTAACCATTAAGAAATTAGTAAGTTGCGAAACATTGAGTGGTGGAATTATTTGAGACTGCTATTGCAAATCAGGATGAAGCCTTGTTACTACATGAGGGATATAAGTATCTGGTGGCAATTCAGGCCATATTATAGGCATGAATCAATTGAAAGTACTGTAGCCTTATCTGATTGGAACTGTATACTGTTTGATGAATGTTGTTATCTATTTGATATAACATTATACCATACACTGTGTTGAGAAATATTACCATATATTTTTTAATTTTTCCTTGTATGAACAGTTATCAACAACACATTTATTTTCTTGATAAAGCATTGCATTGACTTTTTGAATGGCATTGTATGGTATTTTACAATGCAATATGAAAAGAAGAAAATAACGGAACAGCACTTGCTGATAAATGATATTGAATACAGCAGAACTGTCATTATTTGTAGTTTCTTTTAAACTGTTTATACTGGATGGCTACATTGAAAATATTATATAATTGTAGTATTTAACACATGTTCATAAGTGGATTGGATTGAACTCTATATTTAGCTATAGTGTGCTACAGTGTTTCAATAATATTCACATAAAAGTATTCAGACTTTTGTCATAAACCTCTTCCAATCTTCGTGGTTACTGTTGTGTATTTAAATTTATATACCTAGTGAATGATCAGAGAGATAATGAAAGTGCTGATGGGATGCAACTGGCTGAACTGACCTATATTAATCAATTACTTTTATTCATTCATTCAGTCCATATTATCAAGGTCTTCGTGCAGCTAAACAAAATTGAACTGGCATGGCAAGAAATACTGATCATTGCATGCAAAAAAAAACATTTGAAATTTTACATCGGCCTCAATGTGTTCAGTATTTTTTGAAGTAATTCAGTCTCAGTTTTCTTTTAAATTTTTTAATGTATTAAAAAACAAAACAAAACGGAAAAAAAATAGAATCGAAATATTATATTATATATTTCTGTCTTTCATTCAAAGTCGATAAACATACATCTTGCCCTTCCTACTATGCATACATGTAGGCCTAGGTAAATAACACAATACACATTCAGTAAAGCACGGTCGCATTTGGATTACAAAAAAACTACGGTATGATAGTCGAGGGAAGACGGGAAATGCGATTTACTACCTCTACAATCTTACTACTACAGTATTACTAATGTATTTTATTTAAAGGCTGCTATATTTATATCATATTGAAATATTCCATTAAAACCGAAGAACTTTCGTCCAAATTGCTACAAATTGTCACTTTCCTCGCGACATTGTTTATATTAGTTACCGAGTTTACAAGAACGCTTGTGATTGGCTAATAGCGTCACATCAATGCTTAACAGG
>NW_022752980.1:124719-134480 GCF_011630105.1 Anneissia japonica
TCATTTTTGGTTACAGTTTCCCCAAATTTACGATTGCCGACAATTATCTTATGTTTCAATAAAACATTTTTGTGCGAATGCCAAGTAGCCTGGATTGGTGGGTCACAGAATTCGTAAACTAAGCCGATATTGGAGCCTCAACCCACGGTCTAATAAGGCGTACGCACGGGTTACATAATGCGTACGTACGACTTATTAAGGCGTACGTACGGGTTACATAAGGCGACGTACGCCTTATTAAGGCGTACGTACGGGTTACATAAGGCGTACGTATGACTTAATAAAGCGTACGTACGCCTTAATAAAGCGTACGTACGCCTTAATAAAGCGTACGTACGCCTTAATAAGGCGTACGTACACGTTATGTAACCCGTACGTACGCCTTAATAAGGCGTACATACGCCTTAATAATAAGCGTACGTACGGGTTACATAGCCTTATGTAACCCGTACGTAGGCCTACGCTTTAATAAGGCGTGTGAACCCTTTAGGAGGATACACCCGCACAGGATACCTGAGGTGAAGGCAATGATTCAGGAGATGGTTGACCAACAAATAATCAGGCCATCTAAAAGTGCGTACGCTAGCCCTGTCGTAATAGTAACCAAGAAGGACGGATCCTTGCGACTATGCATAGATTACAGAAGGCTAAATGCAATTACAGTGAAGGACTCGTTCCCGCTACCACGAATAGACGAGGTGCTGGATATCCTAGGTGGGGCTAAATACTTCACTACATTGGACTTAGCCCACGGTTACTACCAAGTGACAATGGACACAGAATCAATAGAACGCACCGCTTTCAGAGTGCCATGGGGCCTGTATGAATACCTAAGAATGCCTCAAGGTCTCAGTAATGCCGCAAATACATCCCAACAGGTTATGGTGTTCATATTTGCAGACATAATTTGGTCGACCTGGTCCTATATTTGGACGACATATTGATTTTTTCGCACAGTTAGTAAATCGCAAACCCCAACAATCAAGCCACCGTTACGTCATCTTCTTGCTTTCAGGCCACTGGAGTTGGTAGCCATCGACTTCCTTAAGCTGGACAGAGGTAGAGGAGGATTTGAAGATATGTTGGTCATAACTGATGTGTATTCTAAGTTTGCAGCTACTGTTCCGTGCAAGGACCAATCGGCTAAAGGCGTAGCAAGGGCTCTTCGAGATAATTGGTTTGTTTGCTATGGGGTAGGATTCATTCCGACCAGGGCAAAAAATTCGAAAGCCATGTGATTAAGGAGCTATGCAAGCTATACAATATAACGAAATCCAGAACCTCAGGCTACCACCCAGCCGGTAATGGCCAGACCGAAAGGTTTAATATGACACTGTGCGGTTTGCTGAGGGCTGTCAAGCCTGCAGAGAGAAGACGATGGCCTGAGATGCTTGGATATGCGGTGTTCATGTGCAACACTACACCCCATTCTGTAACTGGTGTCACACCCTACTTACTAATGATAAGAAGGGAACCCAAATTGCCAATAGACCACTACTTGGATAACACAGCTTCTAACTGGGATGAGGACTATATACACCAGCAGTCAGAAATAATGGAAAGGGCAGCGGAAGTCCTAAGTGCTAGGTTAAGGGCAGCGGCTGAAAGGGAGGAGAAACGTCACTTGCCGACTAACTGCGAGCAGTTTGCAATTGGTGATAGGTGATAGGATTTTGCTTCGTCGTGAATGTTTTGATGGCAGACACAAACTTGTCGACAAGTACTTTGAAACATCCTATATTGTTACCGGCGTAAACACTGAAGGCGACGTATACCAAATTCGGCCAAGTGATGGAGAGTTAACTAAATGGGTTAACAGAAGGAGAATAATTAGAGATCCCCGAGATGCAGAACAAGAACAAGAAAAGGAGTGCTTAATTACAGACATGCAAAGTGTAGAAGATACATCAATAAATGATTGATCGGACGACTCTTCAGACGACTCTTCGGAATCCGAAGACGAAATTTGGCTACAGTTCAGAAACCTGGAAGTACCCCGACCTCTACGAAGATCATCCAGGCAAGGTAAAGGACATCATAATAATATTAACCATCACCCAAGATCTGTTCAACATTAGTTTGTGTTATTGTTCACGTTGTATCTGCTTTCCGGGACGTAAAGCGATAAAAGCGTGGAAGATGTCAGAGACTAGAACCCTCGTAACTTGTATGGGGTCTATTTTATTTCGAGTAAGTATATTTATTTACTATTTATGTCGTATCCGTCTGGACATCGGCGGAGCGATCGTTTATTTAGCGTCCTTGTGATACAACTAGCGCGTCCTTTTCGAACAAGCCAAGCAAGTTGAGAACCTGCAACGAGAGAGACAAGACGTGTCTAAGGCAGAGAAGAAAGCAGAGTATTGTAACATATTGGCTGATTGCGCTAAAGTATTTGTAACTGTGATTTTGAAGTTTTGTGGTACGTCGTAACTCATATTTTAATCGATTATTGTTTTATACTTATTTTCATTACATTATTCCCATATATTTAGTAATATATTTCATCGTAACCTACACTATGGCATATCATGGCTATAAGTATGTGAAACGACAGTGTTTTAGTCGAGCTATTTGTTCTGTATAATGCGGGATAGCCGTGATTTGAGTTACAGTACAGTATATAATTTAGAGTATTTTCTAGCTAAATTACGATCTTATTTTATGTGTCAACCATTAGATGATATTTAATTTGATTCTTTAACGTCTGTATGATAAGATTTGTGTACATGTGTTCGCCACTGCATGCGACCGTGACAGCTTATGATTGTTAGTTAGCTAATTAATTACTCATGTTTATAGAGGGCGTCCTATGTAAACAAACAAGATGGCTGCGCCCATGTCATGGTTGGGTAGCGCTGTGGATTGACCCTTTACGATGTTTACGTACGCCTGAATAACCCATAAGGCGTACGTACGACTTATAAGGCGTACGTACGCCTTATTAAGGCGTACGTACGTCTTAGGAAATAAACAAAAAATTCACCATGTCCCTTAAACAGCTGCGTACTATGATAATCACAACGTGTGAGATAAAATAGATATGCCAGAAATACAAGCAATCTTAAATAAAGTAATTCCATAATAGATGTAGGTCACACATACCACACCGGCCGTCATAACTGCTACCTGTAAAATAGCGCTCATGTGAAGCGTTAATTCCTGCAATTTTATTGTTAAAGTACGGAGACAACAACGTGCTGTCCCCGCACGTTATAAATTTAAGCATATAGTAAATTATTGTTAATAGCACACAATCTCTGAAGTAAGGAAACAAATAGCTTCATTTCCCTTTCTCAAATGCTGCTAATAACACACACTTGAATAAAACCAATTCAGTTATAAGGTGGACTGCCTGAAGTAACCCCAAACCCTGCACATACATGGCTCAAAGTGACTGGTAAATTCTCAAACTAACAGTGGGCCCCACAACTAAGAATTATCACCATAAGTGAACTATAAATATGAATCGATAACCAAACATAATTATTTACCAAAATTTTGAAAACCTGCTTAATAATAATAATAATAATAATAATAATAATAATAATAATAATAATAATAATAATAATAATAATAATAATAATAAAACCTCTATTTCAAGTTTTGTCTCTTAAGGGACATTACCTGTCTCTTATACACATCTCTTCGTACAAGATAAAACCGATGATTTTGATTGGATAAGAACATCTGGATCAACACCTTCATCTCGTACTGGCCCTAAGTATGACCACACATACGGAACATCACAAGGTAATAAAAAGCTGATATGAAATTATATTTATTAAAATAATGTAAATTGAAAATGTTGCTCGAACTACAAACAAAATAAAAACGAAAGCGCAATTGCAAATATTTGTAAAGTATATCTCTCTAAAATCATAGCATTTATTTTACCATTTACTTACAGGTTTCTATATGTACATCGAAACTTCAAATCCGAGAAACTATAATGAAACTGCACGAATTTGGACACCGTCATATCCTGCAACGAACGGCACATGCGTCGAGTGGTTCTACCACATGTACGGCACCACAGTGAACATATTAAATGTGTATATAGTCAATACAGCAGGTACTGTTGGTACACCTGCATGGACAGAAAGAAACGACCAAGGAAATTTTTGGCGACTTGGACAAATCTCAGTCGAAACAAACAATACCTACAATATAGTGTTCGAAGGAATTGTAGGAAGTAGTCATACAGGTGATATTGCTTTAGATGACGTCAGGATCACTGATGGAGCATGTTTGACAGACGGTAGTACATTTTAATCTCAAAATTCATTGAAATCAAACGATTACTATCATTTTAGCAACCCGACCTTTTGTCTCGGCCTTACGATACCTTTTGACAGCTGGTATTGTTGCGAATTCGGCGCCACCCTACCCGTTACCATCCGAGTTCTGATACCACCCGTCATTTTTTTAATTGACCTACCACTTTCAGTCCATAGATAGATCCTTACCACCAAGTTTTTTTACACCATGGCCGTAACTACACATAATAAGATAATATAGCTTTATACGATACCATACGATATACTCTTATTATCAAAATAAACTTTCGTTACATTTGAGATATGTTTTGCAATGCATATTTGGGTAAAAAAGGGACATATATATCAAAGAAAGAACATTTAAAAATACAAACTGATACCAATACAGCAAGTACAATAAATATGAAGAATGAAATTTTGAAACAATTTGTTTTGGAGCTATAAAAATCTGACTTTACCTGATGTATGTATTACAATATCCTGATGAAGAATGTGAGTTGAATCTTGCATTGTGTGCTTAAACTGCTCTAATGGGTAAGAATTACAAAGTTGCTCAAGTTCACAAAGACTCACTAAAGCCAATAGATATTGAGGCTCTTTTTATAAGTATATTAATCTCAATCTTCTTACTGGCTTGCAAAAATCATATAACACAAGCACACAGTATTGATTAAATAACTGATGAGAAAAAAGACAGATACTTGAGTTGTGAGTTAACTTTAAACCTATTTATGAGATATAGAAAGTACATGCGTTTATTGCATTTTATGAGTTTATTGTCAATGATGTTTTCAATTATTTTAACTTATTCTTCAATAATGGTTAAATTATCATGATGCACAATTTTCTTACGGTAATCTACAATAATCTCTTTAGTTTTATCAACTATTAATATTAAAAAATTAACCTTACACCAATCGACCAAAGAGTTGAAAAAAGACCAATACGGAGTAATAATATTACTCTGTATTGGTCTTAATAATTATATTATAATTATTTCTGACAAGCTTAAGTCGTCAGCGAATTTAAGATTAAAGCATTTACTCTGTTTAATTGGGGTACAAATGCCACTGGCATATAGATAGAACAAAAGGGGTGACAAAACACACATTTGAGGAGCTTCGGTGTTACATACAAGTGAAGAGGATGTGAAACCATTAAACTAAACTATTTGACTTCTCCACTAAGAATGTCAGAAATCCAGAAGTTCAACTGAGCTACCCCATCTTGATTAGCTAATCGGTAAGAATATGCGGTTGAATTGTGTTAAACGCTAATTTGAAGTAAAGTCAAGGAACAAAATCATAGCACACGTACAGGTACTCTAAACGGGCGTCCACCTTTGAGTTAAATGCTGTAACAGCATCGACAACCCCCCCACCCCACCACTTTTTCCATGTACGCATGTTGAAACAGTATATTCAGTTAAAATGAATTCTCAATTTTTTTCAAAACATTTCATGGGACTAGCATTAAGAACAATATGTCTATAATCATTGCATATCAAAGGCTTCTTTACTTCGATGTAGGAAATATTTCCATAGCTTAGGTACACAAGAAATACCTAAAAAAAAACAAAAAAAAAAAAACAACAAAAAAAAACACCGCTAAAACATTCGCTAAAAAGTCCACAGGGCCATATTTACTTACAACTCCGTTTTATTTACTGCATTCCAATCCATACATTCCGAATGTCGCCATATTCAAATTTATCTTCGATTAATTTTCCGATCACTCTTTTACTTACTTTCTAAATGCGTTTACTGTTTGCCAGATCTCCATTACGGCATGTAGAATATCTTTCTTTATATTTGGATAATATGTCTCATAGATTTAGTTGGTATAATTGCGTCTTCACAAAAGTTTATGTACGACGATACACTTTTAGTTGCTATATCAAGAAAATTATTAGTTAGAAAATGTCCAAGTCGTTCACTTCAAAGAAACTATTGAACTCATCTATAGTATCTCTTGATCCCACTTTCACAGTTTTAGTAACTGCTTTATCCTTTTTTGTTTTCGTTTGTACTTTGGTAACAGATGAATGAGGTGATGGTCAGATTTAATAGGCCTACACCTTTTATTATGTCAGAGCACTCCACCAATATCTTTACCACACAGAATTCAATACACATTTTCTTGCAATTATTATACACAATCAATCAATATAAGGAATGAATATATTGATTGATTGCCAGATTTTTAACAAACCAATTGTGGGTAAAATAATAGAATAAGTACACAGCGTGAAACATACATAGATGTCATTAAACATAAGTAGAAAATTATTTGGTGCAATGCTTCTATATTAAAACATTCTAATCTTGTGCCTAGAGTGCACTTAGTTGGACACATAAAAATCGTTTATCAGTATAATGACTATCCAAATTCTGTTTCCCATTTATTAACAGATGCTGTTGTTTATGAAACACATTTCTCAATTAAACTGGAATTATTTTATTATGATTTTCGTTGATAGAAAGGTGTGAATTGTCAAGGTCATGCACTACATTTTATCCAGTGTTAAGAAATAGCGCTTACAATGTCGTTGTACCTTTTTATTTTACTTGAAATATACTGGATTTTGATTATTTTCTGATAATTGGATTTTTTTTTTTAACTGAGAATTTTTTTCATTTCATTTTCATTTATTGGTATGAAAAAAAAACTCAGAAAGTAACATAGAAATGTTGATCGAAAGGTATCTAAATTTACAATACAAACGGATAAATAATACAAGACATCAAACGGAATAAATTGATGCCTAAACTAAAACATCAACATTTGACAAGGATAATAAAACATGACTTACAATATACTAGATATACAAGAAAATAAATAATATTACATTTATTACGAGGACGTCAATTCAATCATTGTGCAGTTGTCATTAAAATCTAAAGAGTATAACCTACATCGTGATCGTCTTTCCGGATGGCGCCGACATTTTCCGTTTTGTTTATTAATATAGATATTTCTTTGCTGAAATTATTAAAGTTCAAAAGTTAATATTAATGTAATTATTATTACCCGTGATAGTGTTATTCCCACTGAACAGTTCATTGGACCACCTGAACCATTACGTAAACAAGTTGAAACTGATGAAGTTGGAAATGTAGCTAACAAAAAATTATTGTGCACTTGGCCTGGATAGAAAATAATCAATGACTAAACGTCTTTTGAAAAGCATCAATATACTAAATGCATTGGTGAAGCAGTGTTAGCTCCACTTTGGAATGCAAATAAAGAAAATAAAACACTAACAATTTTAAGTAGTTCACCTCCCAAAATATTTTCCTTAGTAGCATCAAATAAGATCGAAAACAAGTAAAGCTCGTAGCAGAGTTGGAAAACATTTATCAAGTCTCTCTAATTTCACTAATACAAAAATTAAAAAACCTAAAAGGTTTTAAAAAAAAACTTACACAACTTGCCGTAAGCAAGTATTGTTGGACCCAGATTTAAAAAAAAATTACACCTAAAATGTTAAAGAAGCAAATAATCTAATATATTATTAAAAATTTGAAAATAAAAATGTGTGTAGGTCATTAACTTATGGAAGTATTTTGAAGGCCAGTTCGACTTTATACGAGTAAAATTGTAAAGTTCATGAATTTTTTAATTATTTGAAAAATTCATTCCGAATTCTTTAGATATAAAATAGGAATATGATTAAACTCATTGCCAACAATTATTGGTATATTGAAATGTAAAAGTTTTTTACTATTAAAGTTAAGAATTATTATTGAAACTATGTAAATGCATTGACTTTTTTTCTTGTATAATTTGTAGCGCAAAGCAACTGTGATTTCGAGGATCCATACATTTGTTACTTTGATCAAGATGAACTGGATGATTTTGATTGGATAAGAACATCTGGATCAACACCCACATCTGGTACTGGCCCTACGTATGACCACACCTACGGAACATTACAAGGTATTAAAAAGCTGACATGAATTTAAATTTCCTAAATGAAATTGTAAATTATTAATGAAAATATTTCTAAAACTACAAACGAAATAAATAAAATAAACTACAAAGAGATATAACGACAATGTCTCTTAAACAAAATATTTATTTTATCATTTGCCTACAGGTTCCTACATGTACATCGAAACTTCATATCCGCGATACAACGGCGAAACCGCTCGTCTTTGGACATCTTCATATCCTGCAACAAACGGCACATGCGTCAAGTGGTTTTACCACATGTACGGAGCCACAGTGAACACATTGAATGTGTACATAGTCAATACAGAAGGTACCGTTGGTGCACCTGCGTGGGCAAATAGAAACGACCGAGGAAACATTTGGCGACTTGGAAAACTGTCAGTTGAAACAAAGAGTGCCTTCCAGATAGTGTTTGAAGGAATTGTAGGAAGTAGTGATAAAGGTGATATTGCTTTAGATGACGTCAGTATCATCGATGGGGCATGTTTGATAAACGGTAAAATACACTTACATAAATATTAGTTTTGCCACCTACGCCCTATAATAACAGTCTGTGAAAAATAAGGGGGTAACTTAAATAAGAAATTATAATATATATCCCCCACACACTTTCTTACAAATGATTGAAACGCTCACACAAAGTGCAGCTGTAGAAAGACTAGGAAAACTAATAGTCTCAACTTTAAAATCATGGGAAATATTGCTCAATAAAAGGCTTTCCTCACGCTCAAAGATCATAAACATCACCAGCAAAGCAAATGAACACATCCAACAGTGGTGATAAACAACAAACATTTAAAAAGTAACTAGGTGTAGTGCGATAAACTCATACACCAAAACATCACTACGTCATATCATAAAAGAAGAGAAAAGAAGGCAGCACCCACAACAATAACAACGCAACCAAATCAATTGCTACATAGCTTAAAATTGGAATCGAATAAAAACCAATAATGAAGAAAGCTTTCATAACATTCAAAGACCATAACGAAAACTTTTTACATAAACCAAACTACAGACTCGTAAAACCACCAAAAATCATAGGCAATGACCTGCTCACAAAAGCACATATAAACAAATGGTAAAACGCCATTTCTGTCAACCAAATCAATTGCTACAAAGCTTAAAATTGGAATCAAATAAAAACCAATAATTAAGAAAGCTTTCCGAAAGGTCCACTGATTAATCTCAGATAAGAAAGTATAATACAAACTCCAAGTATTGAAATACACGCCATCGTGTTGGGATTAAATATTTCGACACTAATTATGTCATCATCAGGAATGAAAAAATTATCCATATTAGCAAGCTTATATGCACTAGTATCAAAAGTGTTTAACCAATCAAAACATTACCTCTAGTAGGTGACATAGCAGTGATTTAAACAAAAGATCAAAGTATTCTTACTCTAATGATCAAAGATACCTACAAAAACAAAGAAAGCTCTTTTGAAGCTCTGAGCCCATTGTTAAGCAAAGGGTGTAGTCTACGTATAGCGAACCATCTAGATGTGTATAAGAGACAGAT
>NW_022752980.1:134487-143116 GCF_011630105.1 Anneissia japonica
TTAAACAATAGGATAGACCAGTTTCGGGAGCTGTCAATAATGTTAGTACTAGAAAATATTAAACCTAATTTATTACTTACATTACAGACGACACTATCATTTTCAAGTATACCCTGTAATCCTAAAACATATTGGAATGCCTCACAGTTTTTAACATGATCAAATATAACACTATCAGATCGTGAAGAATGTTCTTTAAATCTAGTTATTAAGCACCTATCTGTCTTACCAATATAATCACTATTGCAGCCTGGACATTTAAAATGATAGACAACAGAACGTCTGTACTCCTTAGGGGTTTGATCCTTAGTAGATATACAATGAGAAACATTTTTATACTGCCATAAATTTATGAATTTTACCTCTTTAATTAAGTGTTTCACCTTATTTAAACATCTACGTAAAATGAACTCACCTGGTTTTCCTAGATAAGACAATCTAACCCAAATTTTAATCAAGCTATCATCAGTAGGCCTATGTATACATTTAGGTTCATTTAATTTCTTAAGTACATTATTAACAACTTTTAAAGGGTACCCATTCCAAGACATAAACTTCCTGATGTTACTAAGCTCTGTTTGAAGTTTATCAGGAGTACACAATCTGTGGGCTCTAGAAACTAAACTACGAATCCGGGAGATCTTATGGTTCCATGGAGCAAAGCTATCATAATGGACATATTGACCTGTATGTGTATTGTTACGATAAATACTCATGCTTCCTCATGCTTCCTACACTGTTATTAAATTGTAAATCCAGAAAGTGTGCTGTGTCACTGTTTTCAAATGATTCAAAAATAAAATTTATCTGTCTAGGAAAAGCATTGAAGTAGCTTAGAATTTGCGGGAAATCATTGGGCTTAGCTAATACTAGCGTGTCGTCAACAAAACGAGTATAAAACTTAATAGTACCTGATTCAGTAAGTTTAGGAACAATAGACTCTTCTAGTTCAGTCATTAAAAAATTAGCTAAAACTGGGCCAAGAGGCGAACCCATTGAGACACCATCAGTTTGTTTATTAAATTCATTATTACATGTAAATACAGTTTTAGCAATACAGCAATCTCTAAGTAGTTTCCTTAGCGAATTTTTCTTAAGGTTAAGCTGCGTGGTTAATGAACAGTTAACCACGCAGCTTAACTACTTACAAGCCTACCGCCGGACACTATTTAATAGAAATGAACTAACTGAAACTGAATACAAGAAATTCGTCCAGTATCAACCATGCCTGCTAGAGCCCATGGACTACCTAAATTACATAAAGATTTTGATAATATTCCACCCCTAAGACCTATTATTGACACGACCGGTACTTGTTATTATTCAGTAGCTAAGTACTTATCAAACTTATTAAGTTGCACAATATGCAGATCTGCCAATTCAGTATCCAGTAACCAGGGAAATAATGATGCCAGCGCCTTGTATAATCGCTTGTAAAACCATCAAAAAGCATAGGCAAGACCATTCTCGACCGGATAAACCATGACCAGCTTACAAAAACACAAATAAACAAATGGAAAAACACCATTTCTGTCACTGAAAGTCTATCTCTTTTGACATTGTGGAACTCCAATTGTCTGTCACAAATATTGTTAACAGACGATATCTAGTACGCACGAAGCACACTGGAATCTGAAGACAAGCAGATATTATTTACTCAACATTGACTAAGAAAAATTCAGACGACATGTTTAACATTACTGTGGGAAGTTACGGTGGGTTCACTATTAACTGTATTTTATTTCCTGTTTAATTATTGTATACTGTAGTTTAGTCACCAGCAATTAAGTCTTAATATTAAACTGGCTCAAAAGCTCTGCCAATAATCTATCGCTTACATATTCAATGTATATCAATTAATGTATATATAAAGACAAATGCGATTTTCATAACAATAATAATTTTATACAATTAATATTGTGATGAGCGATGAGGTAATTTTGATACGAACAGAGTATGTCATTAATTAATATTCACTCTCTAATTAAAGAAACTTGCGATATTGACTGCTTGAACGGCGGAGTCTGTGCTTTGGATTACGGAATCGAGAACTGTCAGTGTATGTCTGGTTTTGTTGGACCAACTTGCAATATGTGTAAGTTTTTACAGCGATAAATAATAATGTGCATTACGTATTGAGCTAAATATAATAATAGAACTAGTGTGCAGAACATGGTTGGAAACTTAACATGATCAGTTTCTGAAAAAATTGTAAATATTTTGCATAAATCTAGGCTAATAGAATATTAAAAAATTAATGTCAACATCAGTAGTAAGTTTCAGTTTGCAACTGAGATAATGTATATATCTCTTATTCATTTATTATTTATTTTACTAATGCCTCCTGAAAAGATCAAGACTTAAATGATGCTAACTGGAGTACATAAACACAGATCTCCGGATTCCAGTGATGTGTAACCCCATACTTCAGTTTGGGTGCTAGCTAGATGTTTATTGATTTTTGTTTTCTTGTGTGTGTGTGTGTGTTTGTTTTTGTTTGTCCTTTTTTATTGTTTTTGTCTAGAATATTGTCGGGCGCATAAAGACCTCTGTTACCTGCGCTACAAAAAAATATTATTATTATTATTATTAAACGAAAAATAGTATAGAGACAACATTAGAAAAGGGGATTTATTATCTAACCATTTTAACTTTACATATGTAATCTTGCATTATTCAATGACATGGTTCATTGACCTTAAAATCTTTGGCTATGTTTAAAGTAAAGGTATTTAAAGTAAAGTGGAATTAAAAACGAGAAATCGCATGAACCAATAATACAATTTTTAAGAAGCTAATTAAGTAATGTAATATTTAAAGTTTCAAAACGAAAATAGTTTTGGTAATATACCATTACATTATGGAACAATGTGTTGTGAAAACCGGTTTGACTTTTGCGAGTGAATTTTGGAATTTGTTTTTTTTTTTATTATTATTGAAATTCTTGCAAAATAATGATAAGATGTTTTCCTAACAAGGTAACGAATTAATGTACTTTGTTTTCCAGTAACTGTTTTAACCAATGCAATTATGCAACAATCCCTTTTATTTCTAAGACCGTTTCGTTCATGGATCCATTAAACTTAGTTTTTTGCTGAATTCAAGTATGGTATACAAATTTCGATGGTCATGGCACTCCCAGTTATTATCCTATCATTTATAAGTTAGACCAATTA
This sequence comes from Anneissia japonica, assembly GCF_011630105.1. Lineage (NCBI taxonomy): Eukaryota > Metazoa > Echinodermata > Crinoidea > Comatulida > Comatulidae > Anneissia > Anneissia japonica. The sequence goes on from NW_022752980.1 coordinate 137,664, forward strand.
TAAATATGTGTGCCCTGCAGAATTTGGGGCTGAATTCAAGTATGGATATACAAGTATGCTTAGTAACAATGGTCAATGTCAAAAAGGTTATTTCTGGTCAATTTTTTTATAAATTATTCTATTCGTACAAATATATATAGTTATGTTCTCCACAATTTCAGAATTAAACCAATTTTCTTAACCAATAGTTATAGAGATGAGATTATGCCAGACAAATAAGGTCAAGGGTGAAACATTGTACTTTTAAAGTCAATTTATTTATATATAGATTTTTGAAAATTTAAACAAATCTTTATAGAGGGTGACCCTTCTAGCTAGGCTTTTAATAAACAGTGTCGCATTAAAGTGAATATCAACGCATGGATCTTCTGAGTATTTTGATCATAATGATGATAAATTCATCAACAAAGACTGTTTATACGGGCTAAGAAAACATCTGCCTTATTTTAGGGAGTGGGTCTACATGGGCACTCTTTTCTATAATTTTCTGAGCCTCATTCAAGTCACCAATTATCTTTCAAATTAATAACTTAAGATTGTGTTTCGCCCTTAAATTACTATTTGGTTGAGTCAAACTATCCGATATGTCCAAATTATGGTCAGGTTTATTTTACATATTATGATAGACTTCGGAACGGTTTTGGAACATTATTTTACAGAGATTGATAGATTTCCACGTTTGACGTTCGAAAATGAGTCAATACGAAATAATTTCCTATGGAGAATATTTTTTCTTCACCTTTCATCATCGTTCATCCTTTTTATTTAATTGCTACAACTTTAACGCTTTCAACGTGTATTCACACGGGGGAAAGTCTCTAGTTGGCTCCCAGTTAAATCTGGTGTCCCTCAAGTCTCAGTACTAAGCCCTTTACTCTTTGTTGTGTATGTTAATGTGTTGCACCTTAATATATCATCTTCAATGGTTCAATATGCTAACGATGTGTTTATACAGAAGTTTTGATCATGAGGTACTGACCTTGCACTTCAGGGTGACTTACAACATATATAGGGTTATGGCCCCAAAAGAACCGACTGAAACCCCAACAAATGTAAAGTTATGATGGAAAAGACAGTGTGAAAAACGATTTTATGTAATTGTTAATTCAATTTTAAAATGTGTTGACTCTCACAAATTATTAGGCTGTATTATTCAAAAAAAATCTTTCATGGGATATGGAAGTTTATGAGCCAGTAGCTAAATGTAATCACACTTGTGGTCTGGATTGGATTGGATTGAATTTATTCGGTTGTGAACACCAATGAGAGCAAACGAAAGTCTAGAAGAAGACTTATTTCCAGTGGGATCCTTCTGGTGGTGATTGGGAAGTACACCGGGGGACAATCCCCTACTCTTTTCCTAAGAGTGTACTGGTTTCTTTAACGTGCACGTGGGCCATAAATACATCGAAAATATACTAGAGTTTGACTATTTTCGAATAATTTGATTTTTTAACTGAAAATTGTTTTCATTTCATTTTCATTTATTGATATAAAACAAAAACTCAGAAAGTAACATAGAAATGTGGATTGAAAGGTATCTAAACGGTAAATAATATAAGACATCAAACGGAATAAATTGATGCCTAAACTAAAACACCAACATTTGACAAGGATAATAAAACATGACTTACAATATACTATATATACAAGAAAATACATAATATAACATTTCTTGCATTGACGTCATTTCAATCATTGTACAGTTACCATTAAAATTTAAATAGTATAACCTGCATCGTGAGCGTCTTTCCTGTAATGCCAACAAGTACGAAGTATATTTACTTTGTTTTTGGCTCTCCACCTGGCTTTTCCCATTTCTGTTTTTTTTTATTATTAATATAGATATTTCTTTGCTGAAATTATTAAAAATTTAAAAGTTAATATTAATGTAATTATTATTACCCGTTATAGTGTTAATCCTACTGAACAGTTCACTGGACCACCTGAACCATTAAGTGAACCAGTTGAAACTGATGAAGTTGGAAATGTAGCTAACAATAAAAAAAAATATATCGTGCAGTTGGTCTAGATAGAAACTAATCACTGACCAAACGTATTTTGAAAAGCATCAATATACTAAATGCATTGGTGAAGCAGTGTTAGCTCCACTTTCGAATGCAAATAAAGAAAATAAAAGGTTAAAAAACGTTACACTAACAATTTTAAGTAATTTACATTCCAAAATTATCCTTAATAGCATTAAAGAAGATCGAAAACAAGTAAAGATCGTAGCAGAGTTACAAATCTCTCTAATTTTACTAATACAAAACGATTTAAGTAACCATAATCGAAAATTAAAAAAACAAAAAGGTGTTAAAAAAAGCTTTTACAACTTGCCGTAAGTAAGTATTGTTGAACCCAGATTAAAAAATAAATTACACCTACAAGATAAAGAAGCAAATAATGTAATATATTATTGAAAATGTGAAAACAAAATTTGTTTGTAGATCAGTAAAATGTGGAAGTATTTTGAAGGCCAGTTCGACTTTTTACCAGTAAAATTCTAAAGTTCATGAATTTTTTAATTATTTGAAAAATTCATTCTTAAAATGTAAAATAGGAATATATTATAATTAAACTCATTGCCAAAAATTATTGGTATATTGAAGTGTAAAAGTTGTTTACTATTAAAGTCACGAATTATTATTGAGACTACATAACTGCAATGACTTTTTTTTCTTGTATAATTAGTAGCGCAAAGCAAATGTGATTTCGAGGATCCATACATTTGTTACTTTGATCAAGATGAACTAGATGATTTTGATTGGATAAGAACATCTGGATCAACACCAACATCTGGTACTGGCCCTGGGTATGACCACACCTACGGAACATTACAAGGTATTAAAAAGCTGACATGTATTTAAATTTCCAAAATGAAATTGTAAATTCTTAATGAAAATATTTCTAAAACTACAAACGAAATAAATAAAATAAACTACAAAGAGATATAACGACAATATCTCTTAAACAAAACATTTATTTTATCATTTGCCTACAGGTTCCTACATGTACATCGAAACTTCATATCCGCGATACAACAACGAAACCGCTCGTCTATGGACATCTTCATATCCTGCAACAAACGGCACATGCGTCAAGTGGTTTTACCACATGTACGGAGCCACAGTGAACACATTGAATGTGTACATAGTCAATACAGAAGGTACCGTTGGTGCACCTGCGTGGACAAATAGAAACAATCAAGGAAACATTTGGCGACTTGGAAAACTGTCAGTTGAAACAAAGACTTCCTTCCAGATAGTTGAAACAAAGAGTGCCTTCCAGATAGTGTTTGAAGGAATTGTAGGAAGTAGTGATAAAGGTGATATTGCTTTAGATGACGTCAGTATCATCGATGGGGCATGTTTGATAAACGGTAAAATACACTTTCATAAATATTATTTTTGCCACCTACGCCCTATAATAACAGTCTGTGAAAAATAAGGGGGTAACTTAAATAAGTAATTATAATATATATCCCCCACGCACTTTCTTACAAGTGACTGAAACGCTCACACACAGTGCAGATGTAGAAAAGCTAGGAAATCTTATAGTCTCAAATTTTAAATCATAGGAAACATTGCTGAAAAAATGCTTTCCTCACGCTCAGAGATCACAAACATCACCAGCAAAGCAAATGAACCGACACTGATAAACAACAAACTTTTAAAAGTAACTAGGTGTAGTGCGATAAACCCATACACTAAAACATCACTATACATCATATCATAAAAGAAGAGAAAAGAAGCCAGCAACCACAAAATTAACAACGCAACCAAATCAATTTCTACAAAGCTTAAAATTAGCAACAACTAAAAACCATTAATGAAGAAAGCTTTCATAAAATTTAAATACCATAACGAAAACTTTTTACATATAAAACTACAGACTCGTAAAACCATCAAAAAGCATAGGCAAGACCATTCTCGACCGGATAAACCATGACCTGCTCACAAAAACACATATTAACAAATTGAAAAACACCATTCCTGTCACTGAATGGTTTAAACCCATGCAGCACAAACCAAGTCCATCTCTTTAAACACTGTGGAACTCTAATTATCTATCACAAATATTGTTAACAGACGAAATCTAGTACGCACGAAAGCACACCGGAATTTCTGAAAACAAAGCAGATATAATTATTTACTCAACATGGACAAAGAAAAACGACATGTTTGACATTACTGTGGGAAGTTACGGGGGGGGGGGATAAAATATATTAATATGTCGGATCCTTTGTTTTCCAATTACTTTCCCTAAAACTTGGCAAAACCAATATCTGTTTTTGAATATTTACACTTAAAACATTTCTCTAACCTACTTAGGCGTTGAACTTAATAGTAATAAATGGGTACCTTGTAGGATGGTATGGCATATAAATGTATGGGTCTTGCGCGTTCAAGCAGCAATGACCAGGGATATTCTCCAGGGAGACGAAAAAATTGAACAATGTGCAGATCTGCTAATTCAGTATCCAGTAACCAGGGAAATAATGATGCCATTGCCTTGTATATTCGCTTGTAAAATCTGTGGAGTATATATACATATATGTATATATCAAAGTATTCCTACGTAACAATTCACTCTGAACTGCATTTTATTTCCTGTTTAATTATTGTATACTGTAGTTTAGTCACTAGCAATTAAGTCTTAGTATTACGCTAGCTCAAAAAAACCGCCAATAATCTATCGCTTACATAATCAATGTATATTAATCAATGTATATATAAAGACAAATGCGATTTTCATAACAATAATAATTCTATACAATTAGTATTCTGATGAGCGATGAGGTTATTTTGATACGAACAGAGTATGTCATTAATTAATATTCAATTTCTAATTAAAGAAACTTGCGATATTGACTGCTTGAACGGCGGAGTCTGTGTCTTGGATTACGGAATCGAGAACTGTCAGTGTATGTCTGGTTTTGTTGGACCAACTTGCAATATGTGTAAGTTTTTACAGCGATAAATAATGTGCAATACGTATTAAGCTAAATATAATAATAAACATAGTGTGCAGAACATGGTTAAAATGTATACAACATGATCAGTTTCTGAAGAAAAAAAATGTAAACATTATGCATAAATCTAGGCTAACAGAATGAATAATTAAAAAAAAAATAATGTTAACATCAGTAGTAAATTCCAGTTTTCAACCGAGATAATGTATATATTATCTCTTCTTCATCTATTATTTATTTTACTAATGATTCCAGAAAAGATCAAGACTTGACCGATTCTAACTGGAATACATAAACACAGATCTCTGGATGCCGGTGATGCCGGTGATGGTATTGATTTTTTTTCTTGTGTTTTTTTTTTTGCAATAATACCACAATCCCTTTTATTTCTTAGACCGTGTCGTCCATAGATCCATTACACTTACTTTTTTGCTGAATTCAAGTATGTATGGTATACAAAGTTAGACAAATTATATAT
>NW_022752980.1:143343-150313 GCF_011630105.1 Anneissia japonica
TAAACAAATCTTTATAGAGGGTGACCCTGTTAGCTAGGCTTTTAATAAACAGTGTCGCATTAGAGTGAATATCAACGCATGGATCTTCTGAGCATTTTGATCATAATGATGATAAATTCATCAACAAAGACTGGTTATACTATACTGGCCAACGAAACATCTGCCTTATTTTAAGGAGTGGTCTACATGGTCTACTCTCTTCTATAATTTTCTGAGCCTCATTCAAGTCGCCGATTATGATCTTTCCAATTAATAACTTAAGATTGTGTTTCGCCCTTAAATTATTATTTGGTTGAGTCAAACTATCCGGGATGTCCAAATTATGGTCAGGTTTATTTTACACATTATGATAGACTTCGGAACGGTTTTGGAACATTCTTTTGCAGAGATTGATAGATGTCCACATTTGACGTTAGAAAATGAGTCAATACGAAATAATGTCCTATGGAGAATATTTTTTTTTCTGGCGCGGCGCGATGATCAGCCTCTTTAACTTTATAACGTTTAGTCTTGGAACTGCATGTATGAAGTCGGCATGACTTGGACCAATGATATTCCGACGTTCATCATTGTTATTTAATTGCTACAACCCTTTCAACGTGTATTCACACAGAGAGAAGTCTCTAGTTGGCTCCCAGTTAAATCTGGTGTCCCTCAAGTCTCAGTACTAAGCCCTTTACTATTTGTTATGTATGCTAATACGTTGCACCTTATATATCATCTTCAATGGTTCAATATGCTAACTATGTGTTTATAGAGAAGTTTTGATCATGAGGTCACTGACCTTGCACTTCAGGGTAACTTAACTTAAACTATAGGGTAATGGCCCCAAAAGAACCGACTGAAACCCCAACAAATGTAAAGTTATGATGGAAAAGACAGTGTAAAAAACGATTTTATGTAATTGTTAATTCAATTTTAAAATGTGTGGTTCTCACAATTTGTTAGGCTGTATTATTAAAAAAAAATCTTTCACGATATGGAATTTCATGAGCCAGTAGTTAAATGTAATCGCACTTGTGGTCTGGATTGGATTGGATTGAATTTATTCACCAATGAGAGCCCACGAAAGTCTAGAAGAAGACTTATTTCCAGTAGAGTCCTTCTGGTGGTGATTAGGCAGTACACCGGGAGACAATCCCCTACTCTTTTCCGAAGAGTGTACTGTGTTATTTAACGGGACGAACGGCTTTAACGTCCCATCCGAAAAACGGTGCGCTATTGTAACTTGTATTTCTGCCCTCTGGCTGAAACACAAGGAGAGGCAGCTATGGGAATTAAAACCGGGGACATACAGAATTCCACGGTTCAGCGCAAACACAGTGGCTACCACCAGATTAGCCGACTGAGCTAAGCTGGTCTTATTCGACTACTCTCCGGCGATGCTCCTATGAAAGTATCCCTGCATCTGTTTAAGGCGCTCGTTGTCCCAATTTTGCTGCATCGCTGCCCGATTTGGTGGTTAGTCGTAGGAAGCATATTGATCAGCTTGAGGCTTTGCAAAGGCGAGCGACGAGAATGACAAGGGTACTGGAGCAATCCTATAAGAATAGAATGTTGTCTCTATAAATAATGTCAGTAAAAAAATTAAAAAAAATGTATTTGGTCCTAAACTTTACTTTTTCGTGCGAAGCGAATATTTTATCTAATTTCAATTTCATTGCAAAATTCAAAATCGCCTCAATATCCCCGCAATGTTAGTACTGAACAGGCGCAATTCGGCATTGCTAATATTCTTAACCATTTAGATTGACTCAATTAGTACCTACATTTGTACCTATGCGCACTTTGAAATCTGATTACGTGATACCATATTGCAAAAGCTCAGAAAGGATTATAAATCCAGTTGCAAAAATCAGATAAAATCATTTTAAAACCTCCCCCCCCCCCACACACACACACACATACATCAAAATGATAAAGAATAATATTTGGTTGTTTGGAAATGCAGAGCTTGCATTGGGGTTAAAACTCAGATTTATAGTCAGTTTATTCCGTGGTGATCGGTGTTGCACATGCCCTTAACCTGCCTCAAATCAATCAAATTGACCGGTAAATTAATTTGAATTATTTATTGTTTCCTAGATTTTGAACAAATTATTTGCATTTATTAATTTCAATTTTTTTCTAAAAGGAGACTAAATCGGTATATAATAACCCAACGGCCATTTAACAAATATTATGTGTGCCAAAATAAACTTTTCGGATTTTTAAACGCACAAAGAATAAATTCGATCGTTGTTTCACCGTATCAGATTTTTTAGATTTAAATAACGCTAAAAAAAATTTAAAAATTATATTGAATAAATTGATTTCTTTCTTGATTATATTTATAATGGACATTTAAAACACAATGAAAGACATCCTCTATTTTGATATTTCAGAGTCAATATCTTTACATATCTGACTAAAAAAATATATAACTAGTTATCATTATGAGTGTCTCACGCAAACCACACTTCGCCGAAACCGTATAAGTAAAAAATATATTTTATTTGGAGTGCCCAGCTCGATTTTTCTAGCTGCGTCTTACTATAATGAATATTATAGTAAGACGCGTCTTACTATAACGAAAAAGACAGAATTAAAGAACAAATGAAAACAGAGGCTGACCTAAAGTCGCATGTATCAAGGAATAAACAAAGAACTCAAACCCACACACACCCACATTATAGGCTGTCTCTTATACACATCTAGATGTGTAAACATATATATTATATATATATATAATATATGTTATAATATATGTATATGTATATGTATATATCAGGGGCGTAGCGGAGGGGTATTCAGGAATTAGTCTAATACCAAATAATCAAATACAATTTTGAAATTTTGTTAATTTGTCGCAATACGGAGACAATATTTGCATATTTAATATGCCTTTATGGTCTCAGTATTTCGATAAATTAACGAACACAGCGACATTTAGTATTCTTATGCAGAGTTTACATTATAAGTAATACAATTTGCCTTCCATAAGAGAGGTATTAAAATTTCCCAATAATTAACTCGTTTCGTCAAAGGAACATATATGAGGTAGGCGGATCGCTGAGAAAAGGTTTAACGTTGATAATAGATTACGAGTGCCTCACGCAAACCACACTTCGACGAAACCGTATAAGTAAAAAATATATGTTTATTGCAGTGCCAAGCTCGACTTTTCTAGCTGTGTCTTACTATAATGAATATTATGAAACTCTCTTAAGTAATTAGTTTAACAAACATATACATCCAATACTTGATACTGCAAATGAACTAGTTGCTAGGAGAACATTTCTTTCCAGATATATAAATATATACATATAAATACACTCAACTTGAGTCAATTTGAGTACTTAAGTTTGTCAAATGATGCTAAATGTTCTTACTAACGGTTTTTTTTTAAGTAACCAACTTTTTTCATTCATTCATAAAGGTATTTTATTCAAAAATAATTGTAATTGCAGTACTGTATTAAAGACTGAATTGTAACAATTTTACAAATTCAAAAAAAGAGACATTAAAAAAGGCAAGAGACAAACTTGGAACAGACATTAAAACCATCAGGCACTTAAAATTTAAAAAATATTTTTAAAATCTATACATGACAACAAATACATAAACAGATGAGATATGCAAAATGGTGTATAAAACACCAACTAGATATATTATTAATGACGATACGTTACCTAAAATAATTAAAAAAATAAGATAAAATCTAAGAAAAAAAAAAATATTTTTTTTCCCCTTCTTTCCCCTTTCTTTCCTTTTCCTTCTTCTTAGGCCCTTCTCTCATTCCAAAGTCTGGTCATATATTGCAATGGGCTATTAAAATATCTTTTGGTCCTATGGCTACGGAGAGACAGTTGATTGGCATTTCTACCATGGCACTCAAATCTGGTTTTAGGGATCCAATTTTTAAAATTAACCATTAGTGAGTTGTAAAAGTCCAGGCAAATTTTCTCCCTGCGTTCTTTAAGTGTGGCTAATCCACACAGAGTGCGTGCGTTATCATAGTTATGATAACGGTGTCCTAACATAATTTTACAGGCTCTCTTCTGGATTCTTTTCAGATTCTTGGTTTCATTATCAGTGAGTTGTGAGTGCCAGGCCGGTGCAGCATATTCAATGAGGGGTCTTATAAAGCCATTAAAGATAGTGATCAAATCATGCAAAGGGAGATTGAAGTGTTTTAACATTTTCAACATATATAGTCTACCATTAGCTTTAGATATAATTTTTGTCGTATGTACTCTCCATTTAAGATCAGAGGAGAGTTGAATGCCTAATATTCTTATTGAATCTACTACCTTAAGCGGAGTGCTACAAATAGTCAAGGGGGGGTCATCAACTTGGTTTTTAGAGAAGCAAATTTTCATGGTGGCACATTTACTTGGGTTGAGGTTCATGTTGTTTTCCTTACTCCATTTACCAATAAGGTATTTATCTGAGTTCCTATAAAGTTCATCTAGTAACTTAACTAAATAATGAGTGGTAGACACACCTTTACGATTACCGTACTGATTGAGGTCTATAAGATTACTTTTGTCCTCAAGCAACCACTTGGCCATGAAACCTTCCGCAATTTTCGCAAAATGATCAGTTAGTGCTATTGGTCTCAACTGATCCCATGATGCAGGTCTAGTTTTGGGGATGGGAATGACTGAAGCTTTCTTCCATTGGGAAGGAAGCTGGCCATCTTTATACGACTGGTTTAACATGACTCTAAGTGGTTTGCATTTTCTAATGAATTTAGCTGGGATATTATCCGGCCCGCCAGCTTTGCCTAATTTAATTTTCATAACCTCATTATATACTTTATATTCATGAACTTCAGGGCAATGATAAGGATCCGGTTTGTAAGCAGGTAAATCTAAGGGATCTAAAGGTTTGAGACCATTAGCTACTTTAACAAAATTTGTATTAATGAAGTTGGCAATACTTTTTACTTATACACATCTAGATGTGTATAAGAGACAGGTATTAAAGACTGAATTGTTACAATTTTACAAATTCAAAACTAATTTGCTGGTACCACTGCGAAGGGTTGTTGTCCTTATTACGGTGCACCTTAATTGCATAGTGATCTGCCTTTGCTTTCTTGATTTCCGCAATGATCTTATTATGTAGTCGCTTCCTTTTTGGGTCGTTTTTGTTGTTATGGTAAACTGTTTGTCTCTCCTTAATAAGAGATTTAATCTTGGGTGTCATCCAGGGTTTGTCATCTTGGTGTAACCTCATTGTTTTGGTTGGGAAAAAGTTGTTCATAGCCAAGTATACTGTGTTGTAAAATGCTTCACTTTTTTCTTGGATGGTATCCTTGTCAAAGACTTCCTTCCATTGATGACATGATAACCAAGTACCACAGGCTCGGATGTCCGAATCTTTCATTGGGCGGGCGGTTTTAACCCATAAGGCATTCTTCTGATTTATTATTTGTTGAGGTATCAAAAGTATTGTAGCATGATCGCTATTGCCAATTGGGCATTGTATCTCAGGGGTTGTGTAATATTGGGCCATATTAGTCAGAATCTTGTCAAGTGTAGCATCACCTCTCGTAGGGCCTGTCACAATTTGTTTAAGGTTGCATTGCGTAGAAATTAGTGATGTATCAAGGTCGTTAAAGTCACCAAGGAGTATTAAGCCGGCCTGGTGATGTTTTGTAGTGATAGAGTCAATACTATTAATAAGGTGTTCAATCAAAGCATCTTTGTTAGTGTTATTTGGTGGTGAATAAATAATTGCGAAGAAGAGTAGTGAAATATTCCTTGGTAATCGTTGTGGGCGTATTTTTATCCAAGCAACTTCCAAATTATCGGGAACGATGTCCAATTTTTGAGCTTTGAGGTCACTCCTGGTGTAGAAACATATACCGCCTCCTTTTCTATTAGTTCTGCTTTTTGTGATCATATCATAGTTATCAAGTTTAAAAAATTCCTCTGGCTTAGAGGGTGCAAACCAGGTCTCGGAAATAGCAGCTATGTCAATGTCAAACTGCTGGATGAGAGTATGAAATTCATCCATTTTGTTACACAATGATCTTGCATTGCACAGTAAGATTTTTGGTAAGTATTTTTCTCTGGCTTTACTTACATGTTTCAGCTTCCGTACTGTTCTGAGGTTTGCATGTAGTATTCCAGGGTGCAACTGCCGACGCCTGGGCCTTCGGTCAGAGACAACAACACCGATTTTTCGGTGAATATGTGTACCTCCACGCCTACTCCTACGCCTCTTGGATGTAGACCCAGCCTTTGATTTTAAGTTGGAAAAGGTTTCTTTCGAATCGTACATAAGGTAACTAGAAATATGTAAGCGGTTGATACTGGCCTCTAGTTCCTGTGAAATAGTTGTTATTGTGGAACAAATATTCATATTATGGATTGTGGCGGGTGTACCTAAGCCGCTTGTCCTTCTTGGTTCCTCGCGTGGTGTGTAGTCGCGTCTCAACTGTCTTCAAGTCGGCTTGGTCTATGCCTGGAGAGAAGGGCTTAAAAAACAGGGACGCACAACTGGCGAAAAATCCTATGTAATCACTCGGGACTACGACAATTGATAAGTTATCATCAGAAGTTCACGGATACAACATCAAAACCCAAGTTAAATACGTTGAAAAGAAATAAAATTATGTAAAAATCAACTTCTATTGTGCTTGTGAAATAATATGGAATGGTAATTAAATGATCTTGAGCTCAAATGCAATAAAGTGTTTACACCTTACAATTTAGTAATATTTAGAGATGAGCGACTATTAATACGAACATATACATATATATATAGTTTGATTAAACATTTAAGGTACCGGGTACAACAAAAATTACACATTCAGGACTGGGACATTAGAACTTGTGTAACCCTGCACCAGAATTAAGACTTAGAATGGAGTATGAAATTGAGAACTTCTGTTGGGGCTTCTGTCGAGTTACGCGAGTTCTATAAACAACAATATAATATACAAAAATACAACATTACACATCATATCAAATGAACA
>NW_022752980.1:150358-151470 GCF_011630105.1 Anneissia japonica
CCCCCCTTTGGCATCAAATGAAAGTACGGTATATAAAAATTATTTATAACAGTATGAACTCCTATCTAGAGGATTGCAAATCAAAATTAGAAATACAATGTTCTAATAAAGTACAGCCTCATCGGCTGATGAACATTGAAACGCTTAGTTACCAGGTTCAGGTTCTAGTGGCATGGAATGTGTACGGGTGTTAAGAAGAGCAGGGACAGTGATGACGCTAAAATGACAGCGAGGAATTGTGGAAGCTTTTTTTTCAAATATGGTGGAGGGTTTCTGCTTTACGACTAGCTATCTAATGAATCTAATTATTAGTTTTTGAAGGTTAAGTCCACCTGATTTCCTGATATTCATGTGGACAATATATAATGTACCAGTCCGAACACTTTACTCTCCTATTTCATTGGCGATCATCATCACTGTCATCATCAGATGATTCCATTTCTCTTGGCAGGGGATCATGATCTTCATCTACATCGTAATCATCTTGCTGAGCATCAACCACCGTCTGTTTCAACCTGAATTTCTGAAATGAGGGCAGTAGGCATCTGTTCACCATTGAACCAAATGATGCGGAATTCGCCGTCAATATTTTCCCATCCACATGTGGGTGTTTTGTCCAGGTCTTGCTGATGTGCACTACCCCACAGTCTTGCAACAAATGCACTTCTATCAATGTGAGGCGCTAGTTCAGTTTCACACGGCGGAATACTGCTGCCCGCAATGCTTTTAAGCTTCTTAAATGGATGTTTTGCATTTGCCTTTCTTTTGTAGGTTTTTTCAACCACATTGAACAGATGTGTATAAGAGACAGGTGCAGTTCTATTGTACTTTGCCTACAAATGAAGGAACGGAGCATCTTAAGTTGCGCAATCCTGGGGTTTGGTCCCTAAGGGTCCCAAAAGTGTGACCCAAAAACCCATTTAATTAAAATTTCGAGTGCAACATCCGTTTCAAGTTGGTTGCATTTAGAATACCCCTCAAAATAAAGGGGCGCAACTTAAGACGTGAAAATGCCTGGCATTATTAATTAAGACACAGACTAATTAACGGCTAATTAACGATTTAATTAAACTTTCGAGTGCAACAAAAATTCTTTTTGCAAAACATAACTT
>NW_022752980.1:151485-152310 GCF_011630105.1 Anneissia japonica
TGGATGTTTTGCATTTGCCTTTCTTTTGTAGGTTTTTTCAACCACATTGAACCGGTGCTTGTTAAGTGGGACAAGTTTCCACGCTCCATACAAGACACAGGCAAAATCTTTCAAGGTTCCGATGACCTCCTCTGTTGGGACTGCAGTGCTCAATGACGCAAATGCTCTCTGGAACCTGTCATTTTTGTTCACAAGTGTATATGGCCGGTTCTTGCCTTTTCAAGGCTGAGGTATAGTCGCAGCCAGTGAATGCGTGCAGGCCGGGAAGTGCAGCACACATGGAGTTGCCAATCGCAGCAGCAATTTTCGTTACGTTTACATAACGCAGGTTACCTTGTCCTTTTGTTCCGAACCTCCATCCAGACCGTGACGGTGGAGGAAACTCTATGGACATGATGAAGAAGCAACACCAGAATGTCGGTGTCGGAAGCTCTAAAGAATATGTCACCAGGTGTGGATTTGTCTGCCTCAATCATGTGAAGAATCACTCTGGTATCAGCCTCAGGTTGGTTACAGTGTAAAGACGGAACTGCTTCTGACTTGACCTCGCCATTCTCTACGAAATAACGAGTACACTCTCCCATCACTCTCAAAATCACCTGTCTTCCATCTAGAAGTGTCTTGTAGAAGTTGCTTGACCAATTCTTTCTGAGAAAGATGGGTAGCTCTCGTTTGAACGACTGCCTCTCTAGTTGTTTCTTGAAGTTCGAGTCTCTCTTCTGTTGAGGTCCTTCGATTACGAGCTCCCCTCCTAGTACAGTGTCTCTGCGCTCTCGCTCGCAATCCTTAATGGAAGGTCTCTCATATGTATCGAAGTTGATGTCG
>NW_022752980.1:152328-162400 GCF_011630105.1 Anneissia japonica
CTGTGACTTGTACGCCAAACTAGTAGTCAGGATGTTTCGTGAAAGCTCTCCGTACGTTTCAGGCTGATCTGGCGACATGCAGTGAAATTGAAAATTACCATCAATGATATGAGTTCCGACGTATGTTGGGCTACCGTGGTTACTGACAGTATCTTCCAAAAGTTTGAACAACTTGCTTTTATCAGTATGGGTCATCGTGCCATCACTATGACACATTGAGAGTGGCACCGGTGTCAGTGGGAATGAGAAGACATGCTCCAGGTCAATGTTACTTGTTACTGCTGTGAAGGCAATGCAGCCGAGAAGTGCACTAGTACTTTTGAGCTGTGCCTCTTTGGTGCTTTTTCCTGTTGACTACACATTCACTTGCAAATGTGCGAAGAGGATGTCTGCGGATTGGTTTTTCAAAACGTTCTTCACTTTCTAGACATCCTTTGACAAAGATTTCATGCCTATGCTTGCCGTCTTCTGGAATCTTCAACAGTGATTACACTCTTTCCAGTGCTGATGATGTTGAGAGGCAAGCTTGTGTCAAGTGAGAACGGATTGGCACATGACTCAATCTGACTGAAGATCTTCTGGAGATCATCACTGAGGTCAGTTTGATTTTTTGTGTGCCCCATTCCAACTGCGGTAAGAGCTTCATTGACAAGTGCTGCTCGGCTGCTCTTTGTAACACTCCACCGTACTCTTGAACTGTAGTTGTTCGTAGATGAGGTGTCCTGTCATCGGGAGGCAGCATCAGCATTGATCCAGGGTCAGATCCACTGGAATTCGCGCAAACTCATTGTCTGATCATCTTACTGAGAAGCCACCATCCTCTAGAATCTGCCAGAGACCAGGATGTGAATCATACAAATTCATCAAGCCCAGCTGGTATTTGCTCATCCAGCGAGCGTAGTTCTGTCTGTTGGTTGCGAAATACAGATTGGTGATTGGAGTCAATATGGTGATGAAGAGATCGATGTCCGTCTCTCTGATCGCACGTTCAACGATATGGTAGATCTGTATGTACCGGAGCCCAAAACTTAGCAGTTCGACCAAGGTCTCCACTTTCAGGTCGGTTCTTGAACTTCTCAAAAGCCTCAAATAGCTCCACGAACGGTGCCGAGTTGCAAATACGATCAACATCTTCCTTCTTTTCGAGGGGGACAGCTCTAAAAGAACCAAGTCCGAGTTCTCATCGTCCTTCATGAACTGGCGAAAAAGTAATGTCTCGAACGCAAGGGCTAACATTGGGTGAAGCCGTTTACAGCGATTATAGCTTAAGCATTCGATGAACCCTCTCAGAGATCCTGGTGCTAATACGCCTGAGTCCATCAGCATTGCTGGACCACCTAATTCTGCGATAACCTTTCCGATGGCTCTGAAGTAGCACATGAGAATGTGGAATGCTCCAAACATAACGAAGAGATTGTCGAATTCTGGCCGACTGGTTACTTGGATTCTGTGTGCAGTCTTTGCGACATCTAGATCGCACGTGACCAGGCCATACTCCTGGCCACATTCCTTGGCACACTTCAGAGCTGTGCGCATGGTGTCTGTAACAACAGCATCTTTTGTGATGGGTTGGTTCAGGTTTGGCATATAGTGTACAACCTGTTTCGGCAATCTGTCTTGATGAAGGCGTGCGTTAAATCCACCCCACATTGGCACAGTTTCGGAATTGAGGATATGGCTCACGAGGAATAATGTGTCTAGCTTTCGTGCACGACAAGAAGTGTCAGGGAGCTTGCTATACTCTGTATTGGGATATTCAAACTGATCCATCCTTGACGATACGGAGCGACTTCTGCTGGCAAAACTTTCTGAATGTGGGCAACATGGTTTCAGCTTTAGAAGACATGGTTGGTTGCTCAGCATCAATTTCAGTGGCATGTGGGTCAACGTTCTGGTAGAATATACCCATGGTATCATGTAGGCTCTCAAAGCCTGATAACGTATGAACCAGCTCATCATAGTTATCAAATGCATTTCCCATGACGGGACCACGCATCGCACCACTTGGAGAAAACATCGGTATGCTTTGGATGGTTGTTGCAAGCTCAGTTTCTAGTTCCTCGTACTTTGAATAGACAATGCAATGGCCAAGGCGATTCAGAACCGTCATCAATTTACGGCTCTCTGAAAATTGAATGCACCAGACTACCAAGCACAATATGCTTTTTGGCAGAAACTGCCCATTGTGAACAATGAACAATGCGTCTTTGCTTGCTGTTGTAGCACGCCGTTTTACAGACTCAGAGGTTCGATTTCTTCCACCAAAGAGGACACGGAAAAAGAGATGTACCAACTCTGGTGCTTCACCCTCGCCACGCATGAGTGACTCGAGATCCAAGGGGTCGCTGCATGGGATTTTTTCAACATTTTTCAGATGTTTGCGCAAGAGTAAGGCGGATTTTACGAGTTGACCTTCATCAGATGATTGGAAATCATAAACCACTTTGATTGACTTGTAATCAAGGCGGAATGAATAATCGAACCTTGCTTCTTTGCACTAGGAGCAGAAATTTCCACCTCGTTTTGGAAACGCTTTTTGAGTATTTCCCCAAACTACTGGTGGTGGGTTCTTCTTCTGCTACCTCACATAACAAACAGTACCGATCAAATACTGACTTCAAACGCTCTGGTCGTGAGTCTTGGATAACATGCAATTTGATGTAATCAATGATTTGTGTGACTGCCTGCTTTGCAGCTATCTGACTTTCAGGCATACAGCTTTTTTGCCCACTTCTTTTTACCCGAGATGCAGAAGCCAATGCCTTTTTTCTACAAGAATGGTGAAACTTTACTTCCTTGGCAATCAAATCAATACCAGAAACCTTTACCAGAACTGAACCTCCCAACAGCTTAGCAGCTTCACAAATTTTATTTTAAGCATCTTTCGTTTCTACAGACCCTAAACCTTCCTTGGTACCATCATTTAGAGTTTTTTCATTGTTTGTCACAATAAAGACACTTGTTCTCAAAAATACCTAAGCGAGATTGTTCTTTGTCATTCATGAGTCACTGGTGACTTTGTTGATGATCTTAAGTCTTTACTACAGGAAGTTGGTTGCTCATCAACACTCTTGACTTGGATGGCAGTAAAGTCACTATAGCACCGTCGATGATACCCATCCAGCGCAGTGGTTGCTGAAGGGAGACTTTCGACCACAGGTCGATATTTTGATTGTTCGTATCTTGTCATTTGTTTACGAGTAGCTGCTGATTTGAGAATTGTTGCCCATCTGTCGTCGGTCACACGTATTAAGGGGCCACTTTCTTTCTCCATGACATGAACGATACATCGAGATGGCTTAGAATTTTTACCAAATTCTAAGCCATCTTAGAAAATAAAAAGGGACACACCACATTACTACATTCGGCAATGAAACGTAGCTTTGGGTTATTGGTGCTTAGGCCTACTTACATTCCTGACTTGGGTGTGCATTTGGACTGATGATATCCACCGACCCGTCAAGGCTTCTTTAAGAAAGAATTTTGGATACAGGTAGGCCTTCGTATCATTTCAGGGAATCGGATTCCTTTTTTTACCTGATGATGAATCTCCAGCATTATCCATGGGTGTACTTGACACACTTTCATCTTGAACCGAATTATCAAGCCCATGTCCCGACTGCTGTGATTCAGATGTTTTCGGGGCAGAATCTGCATCCATCTTCACAATGCTAGGCCCCAACTACCATACTATTTGACAGCTATGCCTCTTCCACAGGTTGCCAGAAAAGGAAATGGCAAGACTACTGTTGTATTACAAACTACAATATTGACTAATTAAAGCAGAGGACTACATGTACACAATAGCCTATCTAAACGGCTTCGTTCGAAACTATGTACCCTGCATCAGTACTGTAAATGTACCATTGAAGTAACGCACTACCTTGGGGATGGGTTATCTAGGTCTATGGTACGCCCAAAACTCATGAAATCATGCAAAAATTTCGAATTATTTGAGAAGGAATGATGTGCATACAACATGCATTGTCTCTGTTTCAATGATTCAAAAAGAGGCTTCCCCAACCGGGAATCCCCCGGACGTAGGTTTATCATCCACTTATCTAGCATCTACATGTTAAAGAGGAAGTTTCTTGCCAGCAAGCCTCAAGGAAAGCAGGCCAAGTTGTGGATTTCATGTCATGTGTGCCTGAACCTTAATTGCATTAAGTAATCTATGATGTTTTTTTTTCTAAAATTGTGAACAAACCGTAAACTGAGTGTTAAATCAGTTAGCATCTTATCTAAAAACTCCAAGGAAAAAACATGTCTTAAGTTGTGGATATGATGTATGGGGTAACTAAATTATGTTTTGCAAAAATAATTTTTGTTGCACTTGAAATTTTAATTAAATCGTTAATTAGTCGTTAATTAGTAGGCGTCTTAATTAGTAACCCCAAGCAATTATGCGTCTTAAATTACATTTTTGTCCATTTGAAATACTGTTCTATCCAAAACAGCCATCAAAATTGTTGCACTATCTCTTTTGTAGAAGTATATTTTTAAGGGTTCTCATAACCCTCAGCGCCAAACCACCCCATCTTATCTACAAACCCCAGGAAAAATCATGTCTTAAGTTGTGGTTATAATGTCTGGGGTCACTAAGTTATGTTTTGCAAAAAGATTTTTTTTTGCACTCGAAGTAATGCAATAATAAATTATTTTTACAAAATCGTTCCTAATTATCAGAAAGTGCTATAGCATGCAAGATGCACTCGAAGTAATGCAATAATAAATTATTAAACAAATCAAAAATGTGTTTGTAGTTGATCGTTAACATTTGGAACTAGCAGGCCCGTAGGCGGGGGGGGGGGGTGCAGAGAGTGCGGAAACACCCCCTCCCCATATTCCAATAGGTGCACTTTTTAAAACCTATGATTTTACAAAATCGTTCCTAATTATCAGAAAGTGCTATAGCATGCATTGCATTATATATTTGCTAGCGTATCTAACTGTTGCTTTTTATTACTGTGGTATGAAGTTTGTTAGAAATTGATCGTCTCCGGTGATTGCAGATTGATCCATATAATATGAAGAATGTTATCTATAGGCTGCAGATCTACAGGACATAATAAGGTTACTTTTTCAGGTCCCAAAAACACCCAAAATAATGAAAATTTAAATGAAATATTCATGAATTATGTGTTTGAATAATCTATTAAGTAAGACCCTCAAAATGCTACTTTGTCGCTTTTCTCACAAACCACCTCCAGGCCTCTGTCCCTGGACCACCAAATTTCAAAAAGTCTATTTTTTAAAACCTATTATTTCTGACCACTAATCGTTCCTAATTATCGCGAAATGCTATATAGTATGCATTACATTTTTTTGCCCGCTCTTCTACCCGTTGATTTTTAATAATGTGCTACGAAATCTGTTGAAAATTATCAGCTCCAATGATTGCAGATTGATCCATGTCATCTGTAGGCCTACAGGTGTAAAGAACATGAAAAATTACAATTTCTCAGTGGTGGATTCAAGGGGGAAGAGCCCATAAAATTATTTTTTAAAAAGGAGAAAAAAGAAAAATCATAATTAAAGTTTGTCGGAGAGTGCTATTTTTTAGGCCATTTTGAGGTGCCATAATCATAAATTTTCTTACCTCATCCCCAACCATCGTAGGGCTGAGGTGCTATTGACCATCTTTCTGTGCAAGTTCCTCCCTTCACCCCACCCTCTATTTCTCCTGCTTTACTGTAGGTGCCTAGACAATACTCAAATGAATAAAAATTTAAGTAGGATATTACAAATTAAGGATTTTAGAAATCCATTAAAAAAAGGCCCTCAAAATGCTAATTTGACAGACCTTCCAGAAGATTCGTCCCACCCTCGCGGGGATCCCTAGGCAGTCGCCCAACGTAAGGTCCACTTTGGTTGCAAAAAGCACCTCCCCATCGAAAATCCTGCCTACGGGCCTGGAACTAGGTTGTGAATGCCGGTTCGAGTTTGTGCGAGAGCAATTTGAAAAGCAGGTGATTTTTTGTTTGTATTATTGAAAAATGTACATAGGAATTCTGCAGATATATAATAGGAATTTGGAAACATTTCAATATTGCCGGTAGAGGAACATGTAGATGCTTTTCCTACCAAAGTGACGGGTTATATTGCACTTTGGCTGTAAAAGCATGAACAATGGAAAACCAATGTCAATTATTTTAGTCTTTTTGTATTTATTTTAGTACAAAACCAATGCGATTTCGAAGATCCCTACATTTGTTACTTTGTACAAGATAAATATGATGATTTTGATTGGATAAGAAGATCTGGATCAACACCCTCATTTCGTACTGGTCCTGAGTATGACCACACATACGGAACATCACAAGGTAATAAAACAGCTGACAAGAATTATTTATATTCTAAATGGAATTGTAAAATTATTACTAAATTAATTAATTATTATATTAAAAACTAATTATTTAATTAGAATATCTGGGAAAGCTGTTGACATCTCGACATATCTCAAATAGGACAATCATGTCAGCATGGCGGTTAAGAAATGTAATCGAAAGCTCGGCCTAATTAAGCATGCGATTGGTTATAATGCACCAGTGTATGTCACTAAACCATTTTTCTCCTCTCTTATCCGTAGTGACCTAGAATATGCGAGCTCCGTATGGAGCGGTTCAACAAAATCTAACCTCATGCTCATCCAAGGAGTGCAGCGCCGAGCTTTCGCATTTATTCTTAACTACCCTGCTTACAACTATTATATAGAGAACGCCTTATTTTTCTTAATTTACTTCCTCTTTCCATTCGAAGGGACTTAATTGATCTTTTGGTTTTTTTTCGTTTTTAATTAATTCCTCGCCTCTTTACGTTCTCTTCGTCATTCTGACCATCTCAAACTCGTTGACAAACGTTGCAAAACTGAAACTTACAGAAGATTTTACTTCAATCGTATTGTTCCTATGTGGAACCAACTCCCACATCCCATACGTTCAAACACGAAAATATCTGATTTTAAGCGAGCCTTACGCATATTTTATGAGCTTCTGTTTGTCAACGAGTTTGACCCTGTCAGCACTTGCACTTGGGTTACAAAAATGTTTTTGTCTTTTATCTAGAACTATGTAACTTTTCTTTCTTCGACTTATATTATTATGTATTTGCTGTTGGGTTTTATGCATTTGGAAAGCGTGTCATGCTAGAGGCTGTCTCTTATACACATCTAGATGTGTATAAGAGACAGGTTTCAATGTCTTAGAAATAGTACATTTTTTTCATTATTTACAGGTTTCTATATGTACATCGAAACGTCACCTCAAAATCTCAACGACACCGCTCGCCTTTGGACGACGTCATATCCTGCAACGAACGGCACATGCGTTGAGTGGTTCTACCACATGTACGGGGCCACAGTGAACATATTGAGTGTATACATAGTAAATACAGCAGGTACTTTTGGAAAGCCTGTGTGGACAATAAGAAATGACCAAGGAAATGTTTGGCGTCTTGGAAAAATCTTTGTTGAAACAAAAAGTGCCTACCAGATAGTGTTTGAAGGAATTGTAGGAAGTAGTTATACAAGTGACATTGCTTTAGATGACGTCAAGATCACCGATGGAATATGTTTGAGAAACGGTAAAATACACCTTCATCATAAAATCACTAAAATACAAATGTTAATATCCTTTTTGCCACCGGGCTTTTTGTCTTGGCCTTTTGAGTCCTAACACCAATCAATATTCGGACTTTTACCATACGGCCTTTCAACACCTGGCCCAGGATTGTGTTTAATATATCCGGGGACAACCAACATATCTCATAGGGAGGATGTGTGATTTGCATAATAAATTACAAAAGCAATAAAGCAATTCTTAAAAAGTTAATTAAGTAATGCAATAATAACATTTTAAGTACAAATCAAAAATGTGTTTGTAGTTAATCATTAACATTTGTAACTAACAGGCCCGTAGTACATGTTCCAAAAGGTGCACATTTTAAAACCTATGATTTCACAAAATCGCTCCTAATTATCACAAAATGCTATAGCATGCATTGCATTATATATTTGCTAGCGTATCTAACCGTTGATTTTTAATCATGTGGTATGAAATTTGTTAGAAATTGATCGTCTCCGGTGATTGCAGATTGATCTATATAATATGAAAAATGTTATCTATAGGCCTGCAAATCTACAGGACATAATAACGTTACTTTTTCAGGTAGCAAAAACACCCAAATTAATGAAAATTTAAATGAAATAATTATGAATTATGTGTTTGAGATATCTATTATGTAAGACCCTCAAAATGCTACTTTGTCGCTTTTCTTACAAACCACCTTCAGGCCTCTGTCCCTGGACCACCAAATTTTAAAAAGTCTACTTTTTAAAGCCTATTATTTCACTAAAATCGTTCCTAATTATCGCGAAATGCTATAGTATGCATTAAATTTTTTGCCCGCTCTTCTACCCGTTGATTTTTAATAATTTACTACGAAATCTGTTGGAAATTACCAGTTCCAGTGATTGCAGATTGATCCATGTCATCTGTAGGCCTACATATGTAAAGAACATAAACAAATTACAATTTCACATTGGCGGATTCAACGGGGGAGAGCCCCCTAAAATTATTTAAAAGAAAAGGAGAAAAAAGAAAAATCATAATTAAAGTTTGTCGGAGAGTGCCATTTCAGGCCATTTGGAGGTGCCATAATCATAAATTTTCTTACCTCATCCCCAACCATCGTGAGGCTGAGGTGCTATTGACCATCTTTCTGTGCAAGTTCCTCCCTTCACCCCACCCTCTATACCTCCTGCTTTACTGTAGGTCCCTAGACAATATTTAAATGAATAACAATTTAAATAGGATATTAAAAATGATGGAATTTAGAAATCCATTAAAAAAGCCCTCAAAATGCTAATTTGTCAGACCTTCCAGAAGGTTGACCCCACCTCGCGGGGATCCCTAGGCAGTTGCCCATCGTAAGGTCCACGTCGGTTGCAAAACGCACCTCCCCATCGAAAATCCTGCCTACGGGCCTGGACCTAGGTTGTGAATGCCGTTCGAGTTTGTGCAAGAGCAATTTGAAAAGCAGATGATTTTTTGTTTGTATTATTGAAAAATGTACATAGGAATTCTGCAGATATATAACAGCAATTTGGAAACATCTTAATATTGCCGGTAGAAGAACTTATAAATGCTTCTCCTACCAAAGTGACGGGTTATATTGCACTTTGGTTTTCCATTGTTCAACATGATTTTACAGCCAATGTCAATTATTTTATTCTTGTATTTATTTTAGTGCAACACCAATGTGATTTCGAAGATCCCTACATTTGTTACTTTGTACAAGATAAATATGATGATTTTGATTGGATAAGAAGAGCTGGGTCAACACCTTCATTTCGTACTGGTCCTGAGTATGACCACACATACGGAACATCACAAGGTAATAAAACAGCTGACAAGAATTATTTATATTCTAAATGGAATTGTAAATTTATTACTAAATTAATTAATTATTAAATTAAATACTAATTATTTAATAAGTAGATCTGGGAAACCTGTTAAGTTTTCTTACTGCACGAATGGCCTGAGACTTGGCAGGGCTAGTGTAATTAGGGAACTTGGAGTCGACATCTCGACATATCTCAAATGGGACAATCATGTCAGCAGGGCGGTAAAGAAATTTAATCGAAAGCTCGGCCTAATTAAGCGTGCGATTTGTTAAAACGCACCAGTGTATGTCACTAAACCACTTTTCACATCTCTTATACGTAGTGACCTAGAGTATGCAAGCTCCGTATCGAGCGGTTCAACAAAAACTAACCTTATGCTCATCGAAGAAGTGCAGCGCCGAGCTTTCGCTTTTATTCTTAACTACTAGTCCAATCCGAAATGTAGCAATATCAGAGGTTGCATTTTTTTTTTGCTATAATTGGATATGATGTAGAGTAGACATAGATAATTCGAAAAAGCATGTGCAACATTTTTTTTTTTTCATACGTAAGGGGGGTTGCCAGCAGTTTCAAAATGGCCGCCAATTTTTCCTAAAATTGTCACTAATATTGTAAATTTATGTCATTAAAATGCAGTATTCAATTGGAAATCCACTCATAACAATGACA